>NC_060208.1:108172500-108250000 GCF_021130785.1 Homalodisca vitripennis
TTTGTGTTTCTTTAATGTAAAAACATAGTTTCTATTATTTTGTAAAACAAATTTATGCATGTATGTTGAAATAAACATTTTAAAAGAAAAGGGGTTTTATTTGTTTTTTAAGCTTAGAGAATAATGTACAATGACAAAGTTTTAATTTTATTTACTAAGAGCAAGCCATCTTGATTTCAACCCTATAAAAACAATGTTAAATCACAAACTCTTTTACACCCCTATTTATGGTCTTAAGAAGTAGATGTTTCATCTGCCATAATTCTACAGTTAAAAATAAGGACTTAGAAGTGTTTGAAGTGTAACATTGTTGTTTTGGTAGAAAACTGAAAATGACTACAGCTAGCTTTTAAAACTTGAAATTATAACAATTAAATCTATAATAGTGCTGTTGTGTACATTATCTACAAATATTGGTACTGGAGAATACAATTTTTAAAATAATCATAATTCATTTTATGAATTTACAAAAAAACATCTCAATTGAAGGGTTAAAGAAGAATATACTTTTTAATTAATTTTTTGTTTAACTGTGGTGTATTAATGTTTAACTAACTATTGTGCTCTGCCACCAGAATCGGAGAAACGCCAAGAATTACGACTAGCTAGTGCCTCTCCACCGCGGGATGGATTTCCCCTGACAGACGATGCAGAGTTCCCACCAATGAGTCCCGGAACCCTGTGATGCTCTGTTCTTGTACAGAATGTATGGAGAGGATTTTATTCACACACCCTGGCCCGTTCTTCGATTTGTAATTCATACCTAATCTGTGAATCGTATTTTATTTATTAAGTCTCTCTTGTTTTGTTGACCTTATAAGTTTTACTTCAAATTAAATCAAAATTATTTGTACATGTGGTTTTATTATCTTAACCATTCAACAAATCTGGCATTGGTGTAAATTTTTGTAACTGTTGTTCTATTATATCTCTTGATTTACTAATCACCAACCAGCTTTAGTGTTGGCTCTTATTTTTAGTAAAACTCTATCTATACCTCTTTTTTTTTACTTTCTTTACCAAGATTACAAACTACCTTGAGATTCCATCAAATCCAAGAAAATATTGAGTGTAGTGTTCTGTACGTGTTGTATTCTCTATCTTTATTTACTAATTGGCTGAGCTTTAGTGAAGCCTATTACTCGTGGACTGGAAAAATTTAATTTCTGTCTATTCTGATGACATCTGAAAAACAAACTGACCAATAAATAGACTTTAAATTTTACACGATATAGCCAGCAATACTCTGATTCAGATCTTCACAATTATTACAGGATTCTAGAAAAAAACTCTCCTACCAAGAGCTATTTTTTAGACAACGACCAAGTGGTACACTTAAACCTTTGACAATATTCCACCACAACACAGACAGGGTTAGTAATAAAATTGATCGATTAAACTACTTATTTAACACAATATCACCTGATATATTGATTCTTACAGAACATGGACAAGATGCTGAAAAAATAAAGGATACTCGGTTAATAAATTATTCATTAGTTTCTGCCTATAGCAGAAAAAACATTCGAAAAGGTGGAGTTGCAATATTTAAACACGGCAGGGTTGACGACGACATCATGAGTCTAAACACTGAGAATATCAGTGTCCCTTTGATGTGTGAAATAACTGCTATAAAGCTTGTGCATAAAAGGCCTCTTTATATTTTAGGAGTCTATCACATGAAGCTTCATGATATTTTATACATTAGCTACACTGAGTTTGATGGTGGTGCATCTCTTTCCATGGGATCTTGCTGAGTGTTAGTGAATATATTACATTAGTTTTATGTATAACCATGATAGCAATGGGAAAACAATTAGTAAATTTGTAAACACAACCCGATCATTTAAAATTTTAGCATGTGACTTTTATTTATAGAGTAAAAAGAAAAAGGTTGGAAGTCCATTTTAAAACTCAGTAACAAGATATGATTTTAGCCCACTCTCACGTTGTATACCATCCTTAGCTCACTGGAACTTTTATTGTTTGCACACCTGATTAAATGAACATAAATAGGAATGAATTATGTGGCAAGATATCTCTGAGAAATATTTCATCTGTTGGCTTCAAAGTTTCCATGAAACTTTATTTTCTACATACACATGAATGTGTTGTATGATGGTACTTATCCAACCATGGAATTGGGCTGAATGTCATTAAAGTCTATGGTTCAGTAGGCTGACATAGTTTCTCTTTGCCTGCGGGGATGGAAAATTCTATCCGCAGGACATCTCGAGTATGAAATAAGCTGTAGACTTGAAGGTTTGTATGCAGGATTATTTAAAAATTATTTATTTTGCTATTTTCTCTTTGCCATAGTGGTTATCCATAAAACCAATGTAAAAATATTCACTAACGCTCAGCCAAATTACAAGGAGTGGCATGCATCATAATCAAACTTAGTGCTTCTCATATATAAGCTTAATGCACAATTTCAAGCCTATAGATTAGTTTGTTTTCGAGATATCCTGCAGACACAGAAATAAAATTTTACCAGCTCCTCAAGTGATTCGCTAACACTCAGCCAATAATAAAGACCTTTCTCACAAAATCACTAGAATCCACTTGCAGTTTGGTCTAGATGAAATATCTTGCTTCTTTTTAAATAAATGTGTTCTACTACTCAGTTAAGTATTTACATATTTGATAAATCTATTACTTAGTCTGGAATTTTTTTAATATTTTCAAAATAAGTAAAATAATTCCAGTTTTTTAAATCGGGTTATTTACATTTAATTGGTAGCTAACTACTGTCCCATCTCAGTGGTGCCTTTATTTTTGAAATAATAACAGTATTTGTAAACATGGTTTTATGAAAAGTAAATTATTAACATATGCAGCAATTCCTTATTGTCTTGATAATATTATTTATATTTTACATAATAAAGCAACTTTGAGGGGGGTTTTATGGCCTCAGCAAAATCTTTTGTATAAATCATAAGAGCCTTGCATTAAGTATGGTATAGTCCTATGGGAAAACAGTTCTTAGAAAATCTGCAAAGAATCATGGTTCTACATAGTAAAGCCGAGAATCATAGCTAACATACTGCCTTATGACAGCTGTAGTGAAACTTACAAGAATATTAACATACTGACTGTTACAACCCTGTATATACTTCATGTCATTTCACTTGCCTGCAATTTTGACTTACAAAAAAAAAAAGATTTTCATGAACGGCCTACATGAAACGCAGAGGACTTCATTATTTCATCCCACAGAAGTGCCCTGTTTAAAAAGAAACCTTCATATGTGGTGGCAAAGCTCTTCAATGTACTTCCTGCGGAGCTAAAGACACTTAATATTAAGGTGCTGAAGACAATGCTGCGAAAATGGCTTGAAGAGAGATCATTTTACACAATGAACAAATTCCTGGCTCACTGCTCAGTTTAAATGACTATAAAACATTGTGCTTATGTGCTCCTTTTTGTACATTAATTATCTAATGTTTATTGACACCAATTCTGTACTCTAAGAATAAAGTCTTCTGGTTCTGATCTGTTCTGTTGAGGAAACTAAAAATTATGGTGTCCTGGGTTTGTCCTTGAAAGTTAAATTCTTATTTAAGAAATAGGTGTTTGAATTAAATAAATAAACAACATCAGCACAACATCTGATTGCAACAAAATTAATTAAATTTAAACAATAAATACTCATCTTCACTTCTCTATTGCATGGCCTCCGACAAAGTAATAGAATTAGGTAAAATAATCATTACAAATCAGTGCCTTTATCTTGTCAAATTTGTTGGGATATAATCAGCTAATGGGCTTACTTAGAATTACCATATCTGCTAAAGGCTTTGCACTTAGCCTTATGACTTATATGTAGGGGGGATATACTTTTGTTTTGTTTTTTTTTTTATCACAGTCATATTGAGTTACTTGTAGTATGAGGCCATCTTTTGAGGACTACCAAGTAATAAAAATCTTGAAAGAGTATTTCTACTTCAGAAATGGACTTAAAAAGACTAGGCAGGTGGATAAGATGCTGTTGTAAAACGGTGTCAGAAGTGATATGGGTCTATTGCTACTTCAGAAACGTAAGAAACTTTTCTTTTATAAACTACTACAACTTTTTACTCCAGTTGCTATTGGTACAAGCCATTTTACAATCCTATTTTGTACTATACTGATTAAGTGTAGTAAATATTAACATTAACCAATCAAAAGGGAAAAAATCACTGTTTGCTATGTAATATTTCATAAAACAATACATTTATTTATGTATAATTATAACAAATCATTTTGATGCCAATTACTCGATTTTACAAAATCACAGCTGATGTGCTGTATTGATAACAAACATTCAAAAAAACCTTTTGGCTCACCAGCCACAATATTTAGAATATCACTAAACCACCTGGTTCCTTAATAGCCACAGGAATGTACATCAAACTAATTTTAAACAATCTACAAAGCTCTCAGTTTCTGAAATATCCTCACCTCTAAGAGCTACCAATCTCTTCAAACTATTAGTTTCTAGTCCCTGAAAGCTATCAGGCTCTAGAAGCCTCCAGTTCCTGACCTCTGGTACATCCCAGATTTCAGCAGCTACCTGACCTTCAGTAGCTTCCCAGTGCTCACTCAGCAAGTCCTAGGCACTGGTGGTCCTGGTCCTGGCCTTCAGCAGCATCTGGCAGTTTTGGGAGCTCTCAATCTCTAGTACCTGTCTGCCTCCAAGAGCTCTGCCCTCTTCTCTTCGGAAAACATGGGTATATGGCCTTTGTCCAAATAATCGTTCATTTGGTTCATAATGACTCACAACGCTAAAATTAAGTAGACTTCAGCTATTGTCCTGCTCCTTTTATGATTTACATTGCATGTACACCCTTTTTTGACACAAATTTTAAATACTTTTATTCCACTTGTGAGTTTTATTTGGAAGAAATTTATGAAAGAAGAGTTATCCTGTGAAAGATATCCAGGGTTCCTATGATCAAGGAAACCAGGAATTCTGAGGGAATTTTCTTAACTATGGATAACTCAAGAAAAAGTCTGGAATTTTTAATTTTGATGTTGCTGGATTTTGTTTTTCTTTAGATGGAAATGTCAACTTTAAAGTGGAAGGTTCTTTTAATGTCTTGGTTAAAAGTAGTGGTGTGCTGAAATCCAATCTCAAATCCACTGACTCTTCAACAAAAACTCGGGATTTGAAGATTGATCATCAGGATTCGACAATCGAATCTGCAGAGATCCATCACGTACTTTATTGATTAGTCAGCAGTACACAAATTACTGATTACTAAAACATATTTTTTTGTGTTTTTAAAACCGTAAATAGTTAACTTGATTGACAAATTATCGTATTTTTGTAAATATTTTGCTTGTAGTTCTGTATTTAAGTCCTTGTATTACCGCAAGTCTGCACTTATTTTTGTAATAGAGGTGTTAAAAAGGAAGCTGCTGGAAGAATTAATAAATTGATTGGTCAAAAAGAAAACGTTACTTGAGGGAAAAAATTTAAAAATGAAAACACTATTCCTTTTCTCCTTTTATTGGAAAAGTAATAAAATTAGTTTTAGAAAATATCAATTGTATTTGAGAATAGTTATATGTATTTTAGATAGCAACACATGTTGTTCAGAATAGTCAGTTGCATCTGGAAAGGCATGAAATTAATTTAAGATAAGTGAACTGTATTCGAGAAATGGTTAAATGTATTTGAGAAGATATCATTTTAAAATCAGAAAAACAATATGTTTGATTTCATCCATAATATCAGCCATATCATTAGGATTACCGAATACAGTGAGCACAGTAATAAATATGTTACAATGTAATAATGTATTTAATTTAATGTAAAAATACGAATATACCAAAAATAGATCTTTTCCTTTTCTCTACATATAATAAGCCTACTGCTGAGGTACCATAAATTATATGAACATTGAGAACTTGCTTGCAGATAACTTTGCACTGCTTTATTCAGCATCCTTTTTACACAGAAAAGAATGAAGTTTGTCTAATCAAACCACCTGATTTGTTTTCCTTGCAAATTTTGATTTCAGCTATAGTTTACCTTCCTCTTAGCACAACATGTGGATTCCTATGCTACTACAAACTTGACTCCTGAAATATGGAGTCATGTTTGTCTGAAGACATACAATGAATATTCGGAGATGAAGAAGCTCAACAACACGAACTCTTTACATCATTTCGACATCAGAAACACCTTTCAATAATTGTTTTCCTTGTGTAAACTAGTTTGAGGTTTGAAT
The DNA here is from genome assembly GCF_021130785.1 of Homalodisca vitripennis. Lineage (NCBI taxonomy): Eukaryota > Metazoa > Arthropoda > Insecta > Hemiptera > Cicadellidae > Homalodisca > Homalodisca vitripennis. The sequence goes on from NC_060208.1 coordinate 108,178,719, forward strand.
ACATTTAGCTCACCTAGCCTTCTTTTTATGCTAAGTATTTTGTTTTGTTATTTTTTGTTATGTACATATTAAGACTATTTTTTTTTAATAAATATAATAATGTAGTGAGCAATTTAGTTTGTCTTTTGTAATATTACATTTTACCAGCTTCTTCTTATTGGAAACTCGATGATTTGTATGCTATCTTTAATAGGTACACTAGGATAAAGAGATTGAACATCAAATGATACAAGGTATTCGTCTTGTTCGATCTTAATATTTTTTGTAGAATTTAAGAAATCATAACTATCTTTAATGGAAAAAGTTGGGGTGAATTCAAATTGTTGGAACTCTTGCACTAACCATTTTGATATAAAATAAGAAGGTGAATTTATACAAGAAACTATGGGCCTCATTAAGTTTTCTGGTTTATGAAGTATCAACAAGAGGAAAGATCGGCCATGGCGAAACATGCACTCCATACTGGACACTGCTTTTCACAAGTGAAATTATTAAAAGAAATCAAAAACAACAAATTCCTCGATGCTTACGAAACTATTTTTATGCAGAAGAACCAAAATTATTGAGTAAATAATGAGCCTGGACCTCTACAAAATTCACTGTTACTGCCTTTAATCTAATCAAATATTAATTTTTACATATACAGTAGACATACTTCCTGGCCTTTAAAATATTATCTCTTTGTATTTTTCAAGACATATGTTTTTATTTAAGTCTAAATTGTTTGTATTATTACTTTACTTTTATTTCAGTTATGTGGGTCTGACGATGTGTTCATTGAGCACGAAAGGCCTCACACAAATAAAAATTTTGTCATTTATTGGAGTGTTTGATCATATATTAAGCATTTTAGTTTCCAATAAGAAGAAGCAGGTAAAATGAATTCATCGACACTCAAGTCCTCAGCTCAACAAACTACATCAACTGAAAAAAAGTAAGATTATTATCTAATGATATACAATTTCTAAAAAAGTGTAAGAAAAACATAATATTTCCTAAATTTATTAAAATATCGATTCCTATAAAGAATTCTGTCACAGAAAAAAAGTTCTTCATAATGCTAAAATTAACTGGTTAAATCTTGAAATTAAGTCTTTATATTCAAAACAATCAAATTTTGATCTTCAAGCATTTTTGAACTCCATCTAGAGATCACTAAAAAATTTGAATAGCGTTGAATTTCCCATTTTTTCAAATGAAATATACAATGATCTTAGAAAGTATTGAATACAAACATAAACTAGAAAAGAAGTTCAATATACTGCTCGGCAAAAATATAAGCATAAAAATACTACCTGAAAGTAATACTTCCAAAGATACATTGGTTAAAAATTTGTCATCATACACATTTACGGTTGCAGAGTTTATCAATATTGAATAAAGGTTTAAACTACGGCATAAAAACCTTTTAACAAACATGAAGATGTATTTCTTGATGTTGAATCAAACGTAAAATTTTTAAATAATGATCAAAGAAGAAATGCAATTAGAAGTGATATAAATTCAGCTCTTCTTAAAGCTAAAACTAAACAATGTACAAAAAGTCATTCAAAATCATCTCAAGATGTCTTTAGAATAAATAACAATAATGTAATAAAATCATTAAAAAAGCAAAGATGTTTTCTACCTTAAAGCGGACAAAAGTAACACAATTGCTATATATTAGATAAAAGTGAATATTATTCAAGAGTGGGAAAATATGCTTCAAAATGGTCCCTTACGTAAAAATCCTTCCTCTAAAATCAACAAATTGCGTCGGTAACAGCTTCATTAAAACACTGCAAGACAATAATATCAAAAGAAATTTCAAAATCACTCACAGTATCAAATCCAATTATACAAAGATCGTACTGTCTTCCTAAAATACATAACCAGGAAACTTAATGAGGGCCCATAGTTTCTGTGTATAAATTCACCTTCTATTTTATATCAAAATGGTTAGTGCAAGAGTTTCAACAATTTGAATTCCCCCCAACTTTTTCCATTAAAGATAGATATGATTTCTTAAATTCTATAAAAGATATTAAGATCGAACAAGACGAATATCTTGTATAATTTGATGTTCAATCTCTTTATCCTAGTGTACCTATTAAAGATAGCATACAAATCATCGAGGACTGGCTGATTTCCATAAATTTAGAAAAAAAACTATTGTTAAAGAGTACATTAATTTAGTCAATCTTAGCATGTCACAAAATGTGTTTCAATTTAGAGACAAATATTACACACAGTGTTATGGTACTGCCATGGGAAATCCCCTTTCATGTTTTATCGCCAACATATTTCGCAGTAAATTTGAAACTCATGCAAAAGAAACAATGGATTATTTTCCAAGAATCTGAAAGCGATATGTAGATGATATATTTGCTGTTTTTGACAAGAAACGAAATCTTCAAGATTTTATTATTTCGCTCAACTCATTTTACCCTTCTATAAAATTTACTTGTGAAATAGAACATAACAATCAACTCCCATTTCTAGATTTATTAATTACAAAAAAATACAACTGGCCATTTTGAATTTTGATATATATAGAAAATCAACAAAAAACGACAGATTTATCCCATTTGACTCATTTCATCCCCTTCACAAAAAAAGAGCAGCTTTTCACAGTTTAATCCACAGGCTCTTACATACCCCTCTATCAATTTAAAATTATAAAAAAGGAAGTAAAGAAAATTAAAGAAATTGCATTATTTAATGGTTACAAAATGGAAATGATTGACAACATGATAAAAAAGAAAATTATTGAAAGAAATTCTAGAACAACTCTCTATCAGACTAAACGCAAAGAACCTGAAAAATGGATATAGTGTAGTCATTGAAGCGAAAAATACGGTCTTACCTCCGAAGTTTTTTACTGTGAAACCGATTTGCATGAAATTTTGGAATTAGGCTCATCTTACCCTTAACTTCAAAAGTGAAAATGATCTGAACTCCGCCTATTATTTTTTAAGGGGTGTAAAACAACCCCTTAATGTAAAAATTGACATTGAGCCCATTTTATCGCTAGAACACATGTCTAATAGTAAGTGGTGAAATTGTAAAGTGTTTTCTAACACAAGTTACCTCATATTAAAATCATTTTCAACCCCTTGAAAATCTTACAACCCTTGCAAACAAACCCCTAAATTGAAAAAATCACAAAAAAATACTTGATGGTTATGACATAAAAAGATGTAAGTATAGAGTAAAGTAATATTTTATATTCTCTATAATTAATTATCAAATTTTTAATCCCCTTTCAAACCCTTGAAAACTACCCCTTGATAAAAAAATTGTTAACATTTTTTTTATAAAATGAGAAGGATTTAAATATTACTCCACAACTCTCGAAAATGATTATCATATTCTTAAGCTTTTCTACCCTTAAAATTACCCCTAAATTAAAAACAGTAAATATATATGATTACATATTTAAAAACAATTTAATTTAGAGTAACAAATTGCCTTTTATTGAATAAGAAATTTACAAATTATATAAAATTAACTCAAATGTGTTATATATACATATAAGAACGTTGGTATGTATTCATGCCTACGTTTCCAAAATATATGAGCCCATATTATGTATATATATATATACACATTACAATAGTTTTGGGGTCTCTATTATGCTGCGTACTTTCACATTGCTCCAAATATTCACACTCCGAAATGTTCACTTACGAAGTAGAAAAAAATATGAAAAGTTTTGGACCACAACTCCTTCAATTTTTATGCCATCACAATTTATATAAAAACCCATTTTAAGGTAATTTATGAGAGCTACAACATCCTTCATTGCAATATATAGTAAAAAAACCTTTTTTCACACAAACGGTGAAGGGTTAAAGGGCTTAAGAGAGGGTCAATTTTTGTGTGTCAGAAAAAACAAAAAAAACCAAATTGTTTGTCAGAAAAATACCTAAAATTTGTCATCCCTACACTTTTATACATATCTGTAGTCATTTTTTTAGATATTATGAAAAGAGGTGTTTTTTTTTTTAATTTGAAAATTTTTTTTAATCGTGACTTTTTGGAAAAAAATATGTGTCCAGAAGCAGCAAAACTGATACAATCGATCAAACTCTTTATAATAAAGTTAATTCTAGGCGGAATACGATTAATTTTAATTTTTGTGGAAATGGCACTTATAAAACCCATTGATTTCAAAGAAAAAAAAACATTAGATGCTCCTCTTATTTGCAATACAGCTCACTTACTTTACGTGCAAAAGACGTTTAATAATGCTCATTTTAAAGCTTATTTCAAGCACTACAAAAACTCTCTTTTATTAGAATGCCTAAAAATGCATCTGCTCGCGCTAGATGGCATTGACAACATCGATTAAATTTCAGACAAAATAAAAAAACGGCTTTGATCTTTAATATCTAGCTTAATATTGCACTTAGAATACTTTATAAAAAACCAAATTGTTCATTTTATTACCTGCTACAATTTTGTTTTTTATAAAACTTTCGATAAAACGTTTATTTTTTGAGATATTTGCAAAAAGCCGATGAAAAAACGTTGAAAAAAATTGCTAATTTTCAATTGCCAGTAACTTGAAAAGTATTGGATTTTTCAAAAAACTTTATAAAACGATTTTTTGCTTAAAATGATGCCTTCTATCGATATCCGAGGTTATTTTTGAAACAAAAAAATTCACCCCACCCCGAGAAGGGGTGGCAACCACCCCCAGGGTGGTTGCGGAGTTCCAATTATTTTCACTTTTGAAGTTAAGAGTAAGATGAACCTAATTCCAAAATTGTATGCAATTCGGTTCACAGTAAAAAAATTCGGAGCAATAATGCTTCAATGACTGCACTAATATCTGTTTCTTACAACAATTTAAAACTACAGAAATTGCTAAAAGTTTTAAAAACACATGCCAGTATTAACGTATCCTCAAATTCCAAAATAAAACTAAAAAATATATTAGGAAATCCAAAGAATAAAATAGATGATGATGAAAAATCTGGAATCTATCAAATTAATTGTGACAACTGTAATTTAAACCTTCTCCAGGGTCAACTTACTGTAACCTTAGATTGCCTATTATTCATATGTTAGGGTAAAAAAAATTTTTCTACCAAAACTGCTCAATTTGATTTTAAAATTGCTTAACCTGTCATGGAAAAATAGAAATCTATCCATAAATAATTTTTTCCCACACTTTTTTTGTGTGATGGGACTATTATGCGTATATAAGCGTCATTGACCCTTTCTACGAATTGACATGCGTATATAAATATAATTGATGTTTAGGTTTAGCGTAATAAAAAACATTTTATATGATTAAAAATAAGTATGTATTACATGATTAGGGTTAACATACAAAAACAAATAAAGTAAAAACTAATCATATAACAAAGTCCATAACACTGTCCATTCACATAGTCATCCATGTTATGATAAGCTTCGAAACAGCTATCTGGGTGAAGGAATGGTTTGTTGACACACGTTTTACAAAAATAGATCGTTTCTTTTTTCGCAGATATTTTTTGTAGCAGACATGGCATCGATGACCCTTTGCGTCTCTTTCCATGAGATGAAGTTTTCCGTCTAGCCGTGGTACGCGGGGTGCGTGCAGAGCCATGAGAAAGAAAGAGGCAGGCAGCCGACAATGACAATGACCTTGACTTGCCGCTAAAACCCCTCCCCCCACCAAGCAGCCTGAGCCATTCCGGCAAAACCTTCCCCTACCTTATTGCCACCAAACTACTTCACTCAATAACTACAGAACTGATTGCAAATTTACTTTTTTTAGAGTACAACTGGGGTGGGATGTAGGAATAAAATATTCATGACTTATTCTAAGGCAACGTACATTATAAATTTCATCTACATCAATTCAATAGGTATGATCGAGTATGAAGCAACCTAACAACTTCAGTTCAGTACGCCAAGTGGAGAGCGAGACTCAGTAAACAAAGAGGCAACAGACAATGACCTTCATTCAGTTGCCGCTAAAGCACCTCCCCCCCCCCCCCCCCCCCCCCAAGCAGCTCAAGCCACTCCGGCACCCCCACCCCAACCATACTGCCGCCAAACTACTTATATTATGTTCCCGATTAGCTGGAATAGCTGACAACTGCAAACAATAAGGATATTCATAAAACGTGATTATGCGTATATACACGCATTTGACGCTTGGCCAAAATAAGTGTATGCGTAAATATACGCTTATGACCCCCGGGAAATGTTAAGTTAAGCGTATATAACCAACATTGACCCGGGAAGGGTTAAAATACATTGGCCAAACAAAAGGAAGATAAAAAACAGAGTAAAGGAACATAAAAGCATGTCTGAAGTATCAACAAAAGGAAAGATCGGCCATGGCGAAACATGCACTTCATACTGGACACTGCTTTTCACATGTAAAATTATTAAAATAAATCAAAAAACAACAAATTCCTCGATGCTTACGAAACTATTTTTATGCAGAAGAACCAAAATTATTGAGTAAATAATGAGCCTGGACCTCTACAAAATTCACTGTTACTGCCTTTAATCTAATCAAATATTAATTTTTACATATACAGTAGACATACTTCCTGGCCTTTAAAATATTATCTCTTTGTATTTTTCAAGACATATGTTTTTATTTAAGTCTAAATTGTTTGTATTATTACTTTACTTTTATTTCAGTTATGTGGGTCTGACAATGTGTTCATTGAGCACGAAAGGCCTCACACAAATAAAAATTTGTCATTTATTGGAATGTTTTATCGTATATTAAGCATTTTGTAATATTGTTCACTTTAATTGGAAAATATTCTGTTGTCAACAATTAAATTGTAAATAAATTAATAGGACAATCTTAGCAGAATGTCAGTGCGCATTGGCTCCAGGCAGTTTTAGATTGAATAAGTAAAAAGAAATCAGGTCAAAGGTTATTGTTGTTTTGTAGCTTTGGTTATGTTACATTCGTTACAGAAAAGTTTATTGTGTAAGTGGATTAACAACTAGCTCTGTAGGATGCCATCTATAATAAATTTAGCAATTAAAATAAAAGGAACGTTTTTTAACTAAAGTTATATGCCGATCAAAACTTTACCACATAATGTAGACAACTCAGCAAATGCACTGACACAAACAATTTCTTCCTTGTCCATTTTGATACTAAAACAAAATAGATAATTGTTTGTCTGCCTAACAAACGCTCGTATTGTTTTACAGTGCAGATTGTGACAGTTTGGTAGACTGAAATTCAGTGCAGATTGTGTCCTAAAAATCTGCGTGTGTAGTTAAATTCGGCCAGGCAGAAATGACTTTTTTGGTCTGTATAGTCAGTCCTTCCACTCGACTGTAAGGCACATGTACTAATAAATGATTAAAATTCAGCGTTTGCAATGACAAACCATTGAGTCATTATTATTTTACTAACTTGCATATTTGAATGATGATTTACACACAATGTTTTGCAAAGTTTTATTTTCTTCAAAGGAGTCAGACTTCTCTTCACTTGCTTTTATAGGGAGGGAGATATATTACTAATATTAAAATCTCTTGGAGAACCAGACAAATTTTGTGAACAAATTTCAAGCAATTGATTTTTGAGGTTTAATAGTTATGTAACGCTGTGTCAAAATTTTGCTTTACGACCAATTGATTCTCAAAAAATCTCAACAGCTGTTTTGTGCCACAAACCTGTTAACTACGACTATGCTAATTTAATAGGCATAGGGTATCTTTACTTTTCTAAGCCATAATCATTATTATGCCTTTATGTCATTTAATAGTATATCACAGCTCATTTAAAGTTTGACATGACTTAATGGTGCAAACAACACATTTTCATATAGGCCTATGTCATCTTGAATGTAAAAGTAGCAGAAAAAAGTGACAATGACAAATTATAAATAGAAGGTTGATGAGCAAAATAAGTAATGAGCGAAATTACTGATCCGCCGACTGTGCTGCTGCAATTTCTTACCTTCTGAATTTATTTCTCATTTTAGCCATCTGGTATTACGGTTCTCCAGAATAAACACAAGTTAATGGTTTATTGGTTACTTAAAAACACATTATTCAATAAAAAGCTTAACTACTGCATAGATTTTTCGAATATTGTATGACAAACTAAATATATTATATAATGATAAATCGGGAGAAGGAACATAGTTGTTATATCAGTTTAATTATGTGTTATAACAAAAAAAATACATATTTTGTAAAATATAACTATTAAATTATTTATAAAGTATACTGATACCTAATAAATAAATTATGATAATATTTCTTCTGTATAATACAAGTTACATATTATAACTAAAGGAATACATATTTTCGTATATTATAAAAATTAAATGATATATATGGTGAACAACTTGTTTCATTAATTGCATTTGAACTTCAGTATATTTAGAATGTTTCTTGAATATACTGAGCCCAGCCGCTGCTGATTCTTAGTGTATTCTGATTCTGTAGCTATAGCTCTGGCAGCGAGTGTAGCTATGCCTTCTCCTATGCAATCGCGATTTCTTACCTGCTACTTTCATTTGGTAACAGTTAACGATAACTGTGATTTGAAAATCATGCAAATAAGTAACAGGTACGCGAATCACAACCTTTCACTATTGTTAGGTTATTAGGAGGGGCAGGAAGACAGTTTGCTTTGTGACAAACTGATTTTATGGAAGTTACATTTGACAATAATAAGGAAGAAAGCTGGCAAAAACACAAAAAACTATGATCTATTTCCTAACAAAATAATAAGAAACCATAACTTATAAGTTAAATTGTAAATATTGTGCATTGTTCATTAATTTTCATGGGTAAACTGTGAAATTGTTTTTATTCTCAACTAAACAGATGATATAAATGTTTTTCAAATGCTCTTATTAGGTATGTTTAACTGAAACCTTTATTTAACAATTAATTACTAGTTTAAAATTGTTAATGGGTCCCTTTGTTTCAAACTGTTTTTGGGTTGTTACCTAACCGTGGTAGGATTGCCGTTGATTATCATGGATAATTTTATTGAGAGTTGATTGTATGTAACATAATTAAACACTTACCTTATTTTTTACAGTTCACGCCACAAAAAGACTATAGATACAGACAGACTAAACTGATTGGCCGGCGCAACGCCACACTTTCATTCGTGGCAAGTGGCCTTGAACTGTCAATTCACCTCACACCCCTCTAAACTCACTTTCATGAAGACAGACAATACCCTTGAACTTGATCACAAAAAAATCAGTGTTAAGCATGCTTAGTTTATTTTTAACTTTTAAGCACTTTGCTCAAAATTTGTGTACATATCCCGCATTTCTCCTGTACATAGTAAATTTAAGTGCAATTCTCGCACGCTGGACACCCTGTTATTGTATTAGTTAAGTACGATTTAAGACTGTTTCCCTGAAACTAGCATTGAATATTTTCTTTTTTATTTATTATTCTACTTATTTTGAAAATACTCAAATATAATCAGTTTCAATGTAAGGCAGAGCCTTGAGATCTAATTTCACATTGTTTATGAACAGATTACGATTAATCCATTACTAGACATGTATATGAAAATTAAACTTTTCGTTCTCTATCCAACCGTTTCTTACAATTCAGAAGTTTCCAATTAAACATTTTTGAGTAAATTGTCCACCTTTACTTTAAAGAGAATCTCCTCAAAGTTTTGAATTTAAAAAATCTAAGACCCTAAAAAACATGATATTTGTCTGAAATTTGTCAATAATTATTTCGTGGGGTGGTGAAAATCTTCATAACTCTTTGCTTTCATTAAAAAACAAGGAAGAATGCAAGTAAAGCGCTTTATTTACATACACTAGAACATGGTACTACAGTTAGACAGGATAAACCAGGCGTCCTGTGAGCAAGTGCCAGCAGAGTTGTCCCCAGTGTACAGGTGGAGGAAGTGACATGTGCAATGGCATACAAGCTTTTACAGTCTGCCACCAGGAGCACTGCACGGGGGTAACTTGTAACACAAACTGTTCTGTCGTCACAGACTTGGGTGTAAGCCGCACTGAACCTGGGAACAGACAAGCGTTGTATCACTCTTTCACTCCCATTAATTTTATAATTAATTATAGCATATAATGGTAGAAAAGGTTTTTAAAAAAGGCATAAAGAATTAAGAAAATTAATTCACTACAGCAAATACAAGAGTTCAAAACACTGTAATGCGACAAAATATCGTTGAAATTAATATTTCTTGCACCATTTCCCAACTATCCAAGATAAAGCCAAACTTTAAATACAAACAATTATAGTTTAACCCTAGAACTGATCATTATTTTTCTATAAATAACAGACACCTTTCTTCCAAACTTATTTTTGTCAAAAAGGTAAATATGTTTTCAAGAAAAAAAAATATATTCATAGAAGTGTATGTTGTATAAGATTTGTTCTGTGGCAACAACTTTTTTTATTTTTACAAAATTAAATACTGTAAAATAAAGGTTTTTAGGTAACAATTTTGTTTTGATCTAAAAATTATTTATATGCCTATAAAAAGTACACTGAAATTTAAATTTACAACAATGTATTTTTATTTTTATTTTTTCTGTCATTAGGATCACACAATTAATTCATTAGGCAATAGTTTATCCAAGTTGGATAAGATTTCATTCATATCTACAAAACTAACTTTGTCTTCTGATTCACTATCCAGTACATTCCTAATGCCACTAATTTTAAAATTAACATGAAATATACAAAAAAATTATTTACTCTAACCAAAAATATTTAACCTATATGAATATAGTAAGGCCAACCTACAGTTTCACAAAAATGATAATAATTCACTAAACCTTAAACAGATTTTAAAATCTTTCACTTTACTAATTTATAAAACACTACACAAACGTTTATTTATATACACTAAAAAATGAAGTCTAAAAAATACAAATAAATAGCAATAAGTATTGACAATGGTTTGATAACAACCGAGAAATCAACCTTGAAGAAAACAGGGACACTTGTTTCTAGCTAGTAGGTGAGTCAGTGTTTGTGCAACAGAACAAAAATAAAATAGTCATTATCTTCAATACCGATAATATTGCTTAGAGCAGTTCTTCTTTCTTTCAATATTATTTTCACTATTCCCAGACGACAAAGTAAACATTTTAAACCTTTTCAAACAACTATTGTATAAACATTTATTTGCTTAAAGGCTACTGAAACAATTTTTCTGAAAGCCAAGAATATAACTCTTTTCTATAACAACACTTACGATCACGTAGAGTGTAAAATCTCTATAGGGAATTTTTAAAAACATCCTGTAGTTTTTGCGTGTTTGGAAATTACCACAACAAATCACAATCGGAAATGTGAACATCCAAATTTAAAATTTTCTAATGAAAAATGTAACAAACTATAGAATGGTTTACAGTATAATATGAAACCTTGGATCTTTATCTTTAAATTTACTATGTTTTAGTTCAAACAAATAAAAATAGTTGTGCTAAGAGAAATCATATTCTTAATGCGTCAAAAATAGCTTTTGATTCTTAATGCTAGTGGCATTTGAAGGGTTAAGAGATCTATTGATAGTAACGAAAGCCATAGCTTACTATGTTCAATCCTTGCCTGTGTCAGCACCAGTCTCATCTGTATGAATTTATACTCACTAGTGGTTGCAGAGGAGTCACAGAGTCACAGGATGGTGGAGTAGGGTGACAGAGCACTTAGAACACACCTTGCCTGTGTCTGCACCAGTCTTATCTGTATGAACTTATACTCACTAGTGGTTGCAGTGGAGTCACAGAGCCACAAGATGGTGGAGTACAGTGACAGAGCACTCTGAACAAACCTTGCCTGTGTCTGCACCAGTCTCATCTGTATGAACTTATACTCACTAGTGGTTGCAGGGGAGTAACAGAGCCACAGGATGGTGGAGTACAGTGACAGAGCACTCAGAACAAACCTTGCCTGTGTCAGCACCAGTCTCATCTGTATGAACTTATACTCACTAGTGGTTGCAGGGGAGTCACAGAGCCACAGGATGGTGGAATAGAGAGACAGAGCACTAAGAACAAACCATGCCTGTGTCAGCACCAGTCTCATCTGTATGAACCTATACTCACTAGTGGTTGCAGGGGAGTCACAGAGCCACAGGATGGTGGAATAGAGAGACAGAGCACTCAGAACAAACCATGCCTGTGTCAGCACCAGTCTCATCTGTATGAACCTATACTCACTAGTGGTTGCAGGGGAGTCACAGAGCCACAGGATGGTGGAGTAGAGTGACAGAGCACTCAGAACAAACCTTGCCTGTGTCAGCACCAGTCTCATCTGTATGAACTTATACTCACTAGTGGTCGCAGGGGAGTCACAGAGCCACAGGATGGTAGAGTAGAGAGGCAGAGCACTCAGCACGAACCTGGCCTGTGTCAGCACCCCTCCAACTGCTATCAGCACAAGTCTTATCTGTATAAACATGACCCATATTAAAATCGTCTCCAACACTTATGCCTGTCTAATCAAGCATTCATGTAGTTTGTACTATATGGAATTCATATCCGCAAACAGATAATAAGCTTATTATAGCTGAATGTGATGAATGTTTTGTTGAATTGTAAATTAAATACCTTAATTGTATAATTTTATAGTTATGTCTAGTTAGAGTAAGTTTTAGTTGCATTACTTAGAATAGTTTCTTTTGGCATTTCTACTTTCGGTGCTGAGACAATCACTAAACTGGTTTAAACTCTGACGTCAGATAAGGCGATAATTCTCCTATATAGTGTGATCTCTGTATGTCTGAAAGAAGCGTCTACTGGACGCCCAGGCCAATGCCGCTCCAGAACTCGTTCTGGTATAAGCTAATGTAAAGCGGTCATTCGCTCTCAACAAAGCGAGGATCACATTATCCCTTTGTACCCCGCTGGTAGTGCAGTGGCGCTTTGGAACTCATCTCAAAACCACCTAGCATAATCGGTCTCATTTTCTCTTCATCAAAGTGTGGGTCTCGTTGCCCCCCTGTCCCCTTGGCAGTGTGTTGGAGCCGCTTTGGAGGTCCTCTCGGTTGTGACCCATTAGTGTCAAGAGATATATGGAAGCCCTTGAATCACATGTTCCAGAGTTTACAAATCACTTTATTTTCAATTACTTTTACAAAGCGTACAATGTCACAGAGCACGTTTGACTAAATTATAAGCATATCCATACTAAATTGCAGTTAAAATTCAAATCATTTCTACAGTTGGTAAAATAGCAAAGTCTGTTTTCCTACTTTGATGTTCATTCACTGTGGAGCACCAGATTCCAGTGATTGTTTCGTGAAGTGATAGCAGTCACACGGATGGCCCATCTACCCATGGACATTGATCGATGCCCTGGAAGCTCTGACCAAGCTAGATGTTTTGCCCTGTGTGTCTGGCATGAAGCGAGAACAACAGTTGGTGAGTTAGCATGACTCCTGCTAAAACTACCTTCTAGTTATTAACTCCCTTCCTTCCACCTGTATGCTTTGTTTGGTAGCTTATTTTATTGTTAACTCTGCAATATAATAAACCGTTAAGAGTCCGGATGTAACTAGTTTTATTTTCCTCATTAGTCTCTACCTTATTCATATATAAATATTTATAATTTTGAAACTGCAATACACTAAAACAAGACTCCAACTGAAGACTCAAATATGCTGTTCTCAAGAGAATTCTCAGTTCTAAATAGAATGTGCATTATAGTGTAATGTGTAATACATGAACTCTTCCAAGATTTATAATGCATTTCCCTCAGGGAATTATTTTAAAATGAGATGAAATTATGTCATTAGGTTTATTTTGGTGGAGAAAGGAAGCTTATCCAATAAGACAATGCATAATAGCTCTTGATCTGATCTGATCCACTCCGTACATTATAAATTCTACTTTTCTTGAATTGTTTTACTTCTTACATTTAGTTTTCTAGAAGTAGGTAATACTTTGTCAAGTAATATTTCTCCAAGGAAATTTTACACTAGTTTTATAAACACAGTTTTATTTAAGAATGAAACGATCTCATTAAATGTTTTAACTGTTCAAAAATACCACAAAATTCCATCCGATTAAAACAACATTTTTATACAAGATAGGTACAAAGATGAGTAAAAATATAATAAACAGACAATAAGAGCTCAGGCATACTCCAACCTTCAAATTGTGAAGGTGGAAACATTGTTGCTGGCTTACTCAATCATTGTCTGTTACAGAGCCAGCCTGTCTGTGGTTGTGTCTGATACAAGTTATTTTCGCTCTACTTATGCAGTTACAACCGTACAAACGTTGCATCTTTTGTTTTTGAACAATTTTAAAATTAATTTTTTTAGTATTTTGTCTTTATTTGATTACCTTTTATATTAGAATTTGTTGTTCTTGTTTTCAGTTTACAATGCAATTTCTTGCAATACTCCTGTTTCATTTTGTATGTAACAACAAAGATCGTTGAATTCAATATATTTCAATTCCTTATGATATTAAAAAATGTACAAATTTCGACTCTACGGGTCTGGGAGAAGTTGTTACAAAAATGTAGCTCTTTGGCAAAACCATACCTATTTTATTGTGGCTTCCTAAAGGTTACCTCCCCTTAAGAGGCTTCTGACGAGTCAACTTAATACTGGAAATTGATCGAAAAAGGGCCAATGTCCAGTTATATCATCACACAATAATTCTGCATTCTCTAACCTGACGGACTACCTTTTGGTAAAACTGAAAACTAAATATTGAAAATATGTATTTACTTTGCCATTAGTTGTGGGCATGTTATTCTACCTATGGGTATGGCTCAGTCACATCTCCTTATTTAAACACATTTTCTACTGAATCTATATAAAAAATTATGGATAATTCTGCTCTTACTGAGCTTGTCTATGTGATACTACCAAATTCTGAAGAGAATTTTTTTCTATAACACTGCTTGCAGGTTCTTTACAACTGTTTATTTTTGTTCATAAGTGACTGAACTCAAACTAAATTATTTTGTAGTTTAACTTAGAGTAAAATGAGTTTACATTCTCTCAAAATTCGCACTGGTTAGTCAATCCTACATCACTTGAAACACCATGATGAGAGCAAACAATAAAGATCTTCTGCTGTAAGAGATTTCACCTCATCCAAAGTCATGTCCCTGAATGTGTGCCAGTTGCAGAAAAGAAACCTTGCCCAACAAAGTTTCTATGATCCCATAGTAAATGTGGAGTCTGCTCCAAACACAGTATGTGCCAGAGTCATGTGAATGCAATATAGGCTTTTTTTAAATATTTTACACTGAAGAAATTACTAGTATTCAACACTAGTTTGTATAATAATGTGTATAATTTAAAGTGTCATATTTGGAAGGATGAGATAAGCCTACCCTCTGCCAACCATACTAAGTGTGCCAACTAGGGTGAGTGCACCAGTGAATGACCACCCCCCAGTGAATGACCGTTTTTCATAAAAAAAAAAATAATATTAAGAAAACAGAGCATCCTGACCAATCACAACTAATATTAAAAACATCTGTGGTCATTCTCTAGACTGCATCCAGTTCCACAACATTTTGGAGGGAAAGCAGTGGTTGATTTATTTGATAGTAGCAGTGTGTTCGACTTCCACTAATCACTACACCAGCAATAAGAATCCCGTATGTCAGGTAAGTGTTGACATAATTTATTGTAGACAACTAGGAAGTTTTGTTATGTTTGTAGCTATTTATATTGTTATTCAAAGCCTATACTTTGGTCTGAAAGTGATTTCACCAAGATAACCTCAAACCTTTTACGTGAAAACAGGTGGTCATATACTAAATCGGATCCCTAGGAATAACCAATGAATGACCATTTCGGTCATTCACTGGATTCAAGTTATTATTTTTTTTCTGAAGTGAGCTGTTTATTATAGAATGCTCAATAGCAGCAGACTTTTACCAATCAGCTGGAATATGCCTTAGTCATCTTCTTCCAGTAAATGACTGGGGGTTAAAGTTGGTGGTCATTTATGGGATCAGAATCAGTCATTTACTGGCAACAGTAAAATAAAATAATTCAGTTGATTATATCTTAACTCCAATTTTAATTTAGCTTTTCTTTTCAGAGTCATGGCTGAAGCAGAGAACAACAACGCTTCTGGAAATGAGGAAAATAACTCAAAAAGGCTGTATGTAAGGTTTAAATACAGCTTAGAAACCCTAAAAAAAGCCATCCAAGAGGTAAAGGCTGGACGGATTTCTGCAAAAAAAGCTTCTAAACTGTATGGTGTTCCCAAAGGAACACTAATTTCAAAATTACATTCTGATGCACCAATTCAAAGAAAAATGGGCCCTCCTTCAGTTCTGTCAATCGAAGAAGAAGAAAAGCTGGAAGACTGGATTTTGGCCAAAGCCAAACTTGGTTTTCCAATGCATGCTGACAAAGTCATGGACACTGTGCAGAAAATAGTAAAAGACGAGGGTAGAGAAACTCCATTTAGTGACGGCCGGCCAGGAAAGAAATGGCTAGAACTTTTTTTGAAAAGACACCCCAACATTGCAAAGAAAAATACGGAAATTATATCAAAGGCAAGAGCCTCTGTAACGGAACCACAGATAAGAGAGTGGTTTTCTGAATTGAAGAACTACTTAAAAGATGTCAATGCAGAAGATATTTTAAATGATCCAACCAGGATTTTTAATTTGGATGAAACAGGTATGTGTACCTGCCCAAAATCAGGTAAAGTTCTTGGGCCAAAGAGCTATAAAAACTTCTACAAAATATCTCCTGGGCCAGAAAAAGAGTGCATAACAGTTTTATGCACATTTTCTGCAGCAGGCAAGGTAGTTCAGCCTATGATTGTGTATCCTTTCAAAAGGATGCCACGTGATATAGTTGACTCTGTCCCTCCCACATTTTCTATAGGGAGGAGTGATTCAGGTTGGATGGTCAGTGGTACTTTTTATGAGTACATGGCCAATTCAATGTATCCATGGCTGGTTGATTCTAAAGTACAGCTACCTGTCTTGGTGTTTTTGGATGGCCATAAGTCACAGATCAATTTGGAGCTTTTTAACTTCTGTGTTGAAAAACAGATTATTACCAAATGCTACCCACATACTGCAACCTTGCGATGTAGCAATCTTCAAGCCTTTGAAAAACGCATGGAAAAAATCAATCAGGAAATATAAACAATAAACCACTAAATCAGTTTCGAAAGTAAACTTCGCTCCTCTGTTTGCTGAGGCATTTCAGGCGATCACACAATCTACAATTCAGCATGGTTTCAATGCGTGTAGCCTTTATCCATGTGATCCCAATTCAGTAGATTATTCTAAATGTATTTCTAAAAGAAGAGAGGAACTGGTAACTCAATGTGAAAACAACTCTCCATCTGATAATGATTATAAAGTTGCATTCGAGTTCTTGAATATGAGATGGCTCCAAGACTTACAGAAGTCTTCCAAGAAATACATATTAGGGAAGGCAGCCCTGCAGAGACTAAGAATTTACATCTCTATGGTAATTGGAAAACGATTAAAAATAAAACACAAACTACAAGCAAAGATGTAATTCAGGAACCTGAAATTCAAAAAGGAGTGTATTTGGAGAAAGATGCTGAAGAAATACATAAAGAAATAGAAATTGAAAATGGATTAGAAGAAGTGGTGAAGGAAGGCTTAAAAGAAATAACATCATCAGAAAGTGAGAAAGTGCAAATCATACATGACGAGAGTGAAACAAATGCAACAGAGCTATCTTCTGGTAATTCAGCAGATATTTCAAGTATGTTGATTCCTATTGATGCCATCGTGTTGGATGACATGGACTATGGGCTTTTTGAAGATACAGAAATAATTCAGAATTCCCAGCCCATGAATACCTGTGGCGGAATTGAAGTAGTGGGGGTGGAGACTAATTTGAATTATGATCTTCTATCAAATGAAACTGTGATTGACTATGTAAATCTACAACCAAGCACAAGCTTTGCTTCTGATCAAGTCCTAAAAGTTAATGACTTACAACTACAAACATACTTGGAAAAAGAAACTAGGCCCATAGACGTTTTTCAACAACATTTACATTGGCCTAAAATTGAAACAAAAGGGAAAAAAAGAACTCTTGAAAAAGCCCCCTATGCTATGACATCTACTGGCTGGAAAGAATATTATTTGAAGAAAGAAAACATTAAAATAGAAAAAGAAGAGTCTGTAAAGAAAAGAAAAAATGACAGAGAACTAAAAAAAAAACTAGCTTTAAAAAATACTAAGGTAGAAAAACAAAAAAGGTGAACGAAAAAGGTGTTAAAAAAATACTTTCAAAGAAATCGACAACAGGGGAAAGAAAAATTTATCTTGAGCCTTCAATAGGTAATGGACCAGATCCTGATTTTCTAGTGAATGCCTACGTCATAGTGAAGTTTGTGTTGACAGATCAGTACTTCCCTGGACAAATTGTGGATAAAAGTGAACTTTCTTACACAATAAGGCGTTGGGATAGGATTGGTCGATCTCAGAGGTGTTTTTGTCCTCCTAATAGAGATATGACATGTAAAAAAGAAAGGGAATATATCATCAAGAAGATGAGTCCACCAACTGAAACTGCACATAAAGGACTATACTTAATTCCTGAAATGAACAATTTTAACAATTAAACCAAATTATTAAATGTCAAAATCAATTTCTACAATCTTCTGTTAAAACAATGTTAGACAATACTTTGTACTTATGGAAATAAAGAGATTTTGATTTTTCTGATTTTATAAAATTTATTAATAAAATTTTTTTTATCTAAAACTTGCCTAATAGCCTACTCATTTAGCCTATTATTTCCTTATTCTATCAGCCCCAGTGTATGACCGCTAATACCATTCAACGGCCGCTCATGCAATAGTAATGTTTACCAATAAATGACCGGTCATTTACTGGTGCTCCATTAGTCATTTATTGGTGCTGAGCAGGTCATTCACGAGGTGACTGAAATTTGTACGTAAAATGTTATTTACATTTTCTAAGTATTACCAAAACACTTTTAAAGTATATATACTCTGCAAAATAAACAATAAGCAACAATCGTACCATTCACTGATTTTTATATAGTCTCATACATGAATCACAGAATATATTTTATAAAATACTCTCTTAAACGGTCATTCACTGGTGCACTCACCCTACTGAGAAAAAAATAAAAACGTATAAAAAGTTCATGGTTTTAATTCAGCAATGTAAAATGAGGTATTTTTACCATCTTGTCTACCCTAACATGTGTGGTACAAAAATAAAAAATAAGCAATTCTTTGTTGATTTTAACTTATTTTAAAAAGCCATGTTTTTAAAGACTAGTAGGGTTGAAATCTGATGTTGGAAACTAAATAATTTTCGAAGTAAGAAACTAACAGATATTATGAAGATATGGTGTGTGTGAAAATACAACCTATTTAACAAACCTCTAAATAGGTTTATATTCTAGACATCACAATAAGATGTTTTCTCTAGTAAATCATTTTTCAAAATCATCCTTTATGAGCCACAGCTCTTTAATACAGAAGATTTACAGAAGCAACTATTGTAGCCTTCAGGCACGACAGGACTCCTAACAGTTACTTCACTGTTATAAGTAAAAAGATACTGATTTGAGTTAATAGGTAAGTTATTGAAAATATGATGTCTCAATTAAAGTCTATTATAATAAAACCCTTTTAGGTTTGTCTCCAGAAGTGGTAGGGACACTGAAATAAGTGTGTGGGGATCCCAAGGAAGATATCATTTGTCAAACATGTTGATGAATACACTTAATTAGATTAAATATACATGTATGCATTATAAACCGAACTGAAAAGTATCAAATCAATATTGAACACTGACCACAGTGAAGACAACATAGTAGACTAGGGTAGTGGGCAGCAGAAACAGTAGAACCGTGAACGCAATGGTACCGATGAGAAGCTGCTCTGTGGAATAAGGGCAGGAGTCCACACGACCTGGTAGTGGGTTGCGTTTACGTCCCAGAAACACCCTGGAGAGAGAGGCAAGCCCCATCACTTGTGCATGATACAGCCTGTCACACATCATAATTTATGTTGAAAAACTGTATACTAGCATGTGATCTTTCTACTTACAGTAAAACCCACATTTTTATAAACTCTTGATTATCCATGGTAATCAACAGCAAGCGAACCACAGTTAACCCAAAAACACACTTAAAACAAAGGGAGCCATTAATAACATCAAACTAGTAATCAATTGCTAAATAAAATAGTTTTCAGTTAAACATACCTAATGAGAGTATTACTGATCCATTTATATTGTATGTTTGGTTGAGAATAAACACAAGTAATACAATTTAATACCCATGAAAATTATATACAATGTACAATATTTACAATTTAACTGATGAGTTTTGATTACTTATTATTTTATTGAAAGATATCGATCATTGATTTTTTGTGCTTTTGCAGCAGTTTTCTTCCTTATTCTTGTTGAATATAACTTCTGCAAAACCATTTTGTCACAAAGCAAACTGTCTTCCTGCCCCTTCAAATAACCTAGCAAATCACTCAACTGATTTATTTCTGACCTTGGGCTCAGTTGGCAAACCCTCCTCCCTCTACTCAAATCCTTGAAAACAAAAGGGGAGTCTAAAAATAGCCATAATCAAAACACTTGCTATTAGTGAATAGGCTGATGAATACAGCAGTCGTGCAGGCTACTTATGTCTGTTTGTGTGTTGTTATTATGACTGCCTTTTTACGCTCACTACATTGCCAAGTTTGTCACCACTTGCTATTAGTGAATAGGCTGATGAATACAGCAGTCGCGCAGGCTACTTATGTCTGTTTGTGTGTTGTTATTATGACTGCCTTTTTACGCTCACTACATTGCCAAGTTTGTCACCACTTGCTATTAGTGAATAGGCTGATGAATACAGCAGTCGCGCAGGCTACTTATGTCTGTTTGTGTGTTGTTATTATGACTGCCTTTTTTACGCTCACTACATTGCCAAGTTTGTCACCACTTGCTATTAGTGAATAGGCTGATGAATACAGCAGTCGCGCAGGCTACTTATGTCTGTTTGTGTGTTGTTATTATGACTGCCTTTTTACGCTCACTACATTGCCAAGTTTGTCACCACTTGCTATTAGTGAATAGGCTGATGAATACAGCAGTCGCGCAGGCTACTTATGTCTGTTTGTGTGTTGTTATTATGACTGCCTTTTTACGCTCACTACATTGCCAAGTTTGTCACCACTTGCTATTAGTGAATAGGCTGATGAATACAGCAGTCGCGCAGGCTACTTATGTCTGTTTGTGTGTTGTTATTATGACTGCCTTTTTACGCTCACTACATTGCCAAGTTTGCCACCACTTGCTATTTTAAAACATCATCTCACCTCTTACCTACAAATGCTGCATAGCAATCTTTTATATGATATTTACAGTTAGTATTATTAAAACTAGATTTAAATAAAAATGAAGGAAAACTGCCAAAAAAATTATGTTATTTCTTTGTTATTGCTGAGATTTTTTACCCCGATTAATCCAAAACACGGTTGCTCCTCCCTAGAAAATCGGAGTTGACTGAATTTTAAAACTTTTGTAGTTTCTGGGTTCCTGTAGGAACCATTTCTTATTTCACCAATAGTTTATTATACTATTTTTTTGCTGTTTCGAATCAATTGTTTTTTTATTTAAGGATTTATAAAATTAATAACTTTAATCGTCTTTTTATTGAGGGCCATATTGAGAAGGAGGGCCATTCAGATCCAGTGCATAATGATGTTCTTTACTTCGGACTAAAATTTAACTGCGAGTTAGGGGTAACTGTTATACTGTTTTTGTGGCTGAAGGCAGTTGGGTCGCTTTTAAGCATGTTTTTAGGTGTACTTATTGGGATTTTCTTGTTCTGCAATGACTGCTTGCAGCACATTACCAGCCATACCTACACTTAAGAATTTACTTTGAGTCATGGAAGCAAAATTCCATGTTTTGGGAGTCTTGTGGAAAATTTTTTAAAGTTCTGATACAGAACCCATTCCCTTGAGATGGAAATAAAAAATATCTGAGCGAGAGAATGGGAGGGAAAACGAGTTAGTGGTTGTGGTTATAAATTGAATAACCCAAGCTGATGTGGTGAGCCTGGTCACCTCACTTTAGAATCAACACAGCCACTAGTAGGAAACTCCCTCCTTGTGCCAGGTGTTATCTTTTATATAAAAATGAATTAAAATGAAAAATTCCTTTATTAAAGGGGCAGAGTTAGGGCTGTAAAGCCCTCTCTACCACTCAAATTCATATCATATATAGTAAATTTACAATAATTGAATACAGAAACATGTAAATTGTTAACATACTTATACTATATAATAAAATGTAAACAAAATTGCTTAATTCGCAGACTTAGAAATATCATTCTTAATGAAAGATCAAAAAAAAGCTAACAATAATAAGAGAAAATAAAAAGAACAATAATACATTCAATCCCTCCAAACACACTGTCTGACCTCACACACACCGCAAGCACCAACGCCCATCACCCCCACCGTCCCCCCAGTAGCAATCCCTGGCCCTCACCCGAAGCACGCATGACCCTCAATACTTTTCATATCACCAGGGAGAGCGTTCCAAAGGCAATAAGCCTGAACAGTAAACAACCTATTAAAAATTGTTGATCTATGAATTAGAACTGATAGTAAAGTGGCTCCACTTCTAGTATGTCGTTCACTAATATCAGAGATAAAATTGAAGTAATCGGTCAGATAAATAGTAGTTTTCATTTTGATAGCTGAATGTAGAATGGAAAGAATATGGAATCAGCGTAGTTCTTGAAGTTTCATGAGTGATAACTGCTGAAAAAATTGTGAAACATGCTCATGATGTCTGAGATTTAAAATAAATCTGATACAGTAATTCTGTGCACACTGAAGTCTGTCCGATTGCTCAACAGTCAAATCAATGATCACAACATCACAGTAGTTAAAGTGCCTACACGTGTACTGACCTGGCAGCGTACACATAGATGATGTACACATGGAAGCTGGCGACAGCAAGGAGATCAGCGAGGATTGCTATCTGGAAGGAGAGTCCCAGTGATCCCAGCCAGATGAACACACGGAACCCAAATTCCAACAATGGTCTCGAGTATCCTGACATCAGAAAATAGTTTGTGAGACAAATTTACATTGCTTCTTTATAGAAGAAACAATATTTCTCCCTCAAGTGGATGATTTAACTAGCATTTAATTTTTCTAATCGATTTGTTGTTCATGTAGTCCTTACATAAATTTTACTTTTTTAAGTAATTCTCTAGTCTATTATTAAACCAAATATAAATGTCATAGAGTATTTAAATCAGACCTGAGCATTACTGTGGCATAATTCCATCATCAGCTGTACTTACGAAAGCCAAATTTCATCTGTGGTGTGGCTTCATAGCACCTAATCTCATACCACCGACAGCATAAATGTTGTCGTTTAGGTGCTGTGATATTAGGCGCTATAAGGTTAGGTACTGTGCAACGATCCGCGGTTCGTTTAGGTGCCGTGAGACTGTTTCAAGTTTCAGTGTTTACAGCACCTCTCTCTTTGTTCCAAAGGGGTCTTGGTGGGGTCAGAGCGGTTGGAGGAGAATCCAACCTTGCCCCTCACCCCGCTACCGACGATCCGCCATTACAGCACAAGGCGAGGCGACACGAGTAGACAGTCTGTCTACTCGCACAAGGGAAGGGTCCGTGCGTATGGCGTGCGGCGGTTGTTGATTACAAGTAATGATGGCACCAAATATTAAGTACCTTGAATTTTTGAATGAATGTTTAGGCCAAACCGCAAATCTTGCACATAATCCAATAATGTCTATGATTTGTTCATCTAATTTCATTTGTGTTTCACATTTTTATATAAGTTTATAATAGTTTTTATCGTCATTAGAATTAAATGTGTTCAAATCTTATATATCGTGGCACTGAAAAAACCGGTAATAATTTGCATTCAAATCTCTATAAAAATAGGCAAAGCCTTCTCCAATTTCCCTACATCACACAAAGTACTCGTAAAAATGTAACACACGTAAGCACCATGAGTTAAATAAAAAGCAAAAAGTATTTGGATTAAAACATAACATCCATAGGGAATTGCAACCATTAGAAACTATAGTTTAGCTTTTTAACCTCCCGATGTTCTATAACAGTGAAATTTGACTCACGAGTTTTATAACTTTCAGCTGAAAAAGCTAGCTATTTCATGTCAAACAGTAAGATAAGTGTTATAATGAATACAAGTACTATACATATATGTTGTTTTTGTGAACTAAATACGAGATTACTTAAGATAACCCGAACGATGTTAGAAGCATGGAAAGACTCGACAGAGTGTAACATAAGTGGTAGCGCACAGACGATTCTTCTTCATCTTAAAAATCAATAGAGTTCTTATTTAGACCATATAAGAGCATATGTACCAAGTTTGAAGTCACTAGGACCTTTATAATAAGAGTTATCGCACAGACGGGACGCACAACAAACCATTTCAATAAAGCCTTTCGATTCTTCATGAAGCGTTAATAAATAGGCGGGCTCATTACATTACATTAAAAAATATATTCATTTTATAATTACTACATAAACTTATAAGTCAAACTGCAATTTCTATTTTTCATTCCATTAATTAACGAAAACTAACCTGATCTTTTTATAGTAAAAAAAATCCCAACTGGAAAAAAAATAGATTATATTAGTTTTAATATTTAACACAATGCTGTTCTCCGTGTTATCAAGATGAGTGATTGTGCCGATTGCGACGATCCTCTGCCTCATGTGAGTGAACATGCTGTTTGTTCTCAATGTAAAACAAATCTACACTTCGTGTGTGCTGATATTTTAGAAAGCACATGGAATCGCATGGGACAAGCACGTCGTGAATCATGGGAGTGTAAGAAACTGCTGCACAGGTAAGAGTAAACAGCAAAAAGAAACAATTACTAAGGAAATTTTGGCCAGATTGCACGAAGAATTTTTTGTCAAAATGGAGGATACAGTTAAGGCTCAATTTGAAAAATATGTTATTATTTTTAAGAAACAAATGGGTGAATTTAAGGAGTCCATACAATTTTTTTTCTAACAAGATTGATGAGTACGAGGGGAAAATTGAAACGTACTTGACTGAAGTTAAAAAACCTTCAGTCCGCACAATCTGCCCTTGAACAACAAAATAGTGATTTAAGAAAATGTGTTGCTGAGTATAAGACCAAACTTGAAAATATGGAGCAATATAATAGAAATTTAAAATATTCAGATTGATGGAGTTTCCTGAGGTCAGCTAATGAAATCTGTCAGCGTTGTCCAGTATACCGTTGAATTTTGCCACTGATGTGCAAGTAATGCACAGGATTCTACCAAAGCGGGAAAAGGGACCAAAGCCCATTGTTGTTCAATTTTAGAGCAGACAGACTAGAGATGCCATGCTACATAAGTGTAAAAAATTTAAAATAAAATCCCGACGGACTTTGTTAAAGGTGTTTCCAGAAACAAATTTTTATGTTAACTCACACTTAAAACCCATAACAAAGAGTTGTTATTTCGTGCAAAGAAACTCAAGAAACATAATTGACGTTTTGTCTGGACTGTGGAAGGTAAAGTTTTTGTGAAAAAGTTGGAGAATTGATATAAATTCTAAGTCTTTCTGCAAAGGGAAGAAAGCAAGCTGTAAAATTTAACAACCAGTATAGTGAAACATTAGATTTTGATTTTATAAATGATACGTTTAACATGGTTCTTAATTCTTCTGTTTTTGCATACGCAGACGACACTGCTCTTGCATGTGGGGCCTACAATAGACGTTCATTATTTCAAAGAATCAATGATGACTTGTAGAAGATTTATAATTGGTTAATCAGTAATAGATTTGCTTGTAAATGTAAATAAGTCTAAGTGTATTACATTTTTTATAATAAAAAAACAAAAGAATATTTCCACGACATGTTGAATTGCGTTTTCACTCCATCAATGTATATATACGAGTAGCTGTGAATGTTCTAGTATAGAAATGGTTGAAAGTGTTAAATACATAGATTTATATATTGGTGAGTATTTAAAGTGAGATATACATGTAAACTATGTAACAAAAAGGTTAAGGAAAATAAAACTATGCACTTTAACTATTTGAAAAATGTTCTTAGGAGTGACCAGTTGAAGCAGGTGTATGTGTCATGGTTTGAGAATACCATGAGGTATGGGATATTGCATTTTGGAGGTGCATATGCCACTGTTCTAAAACCTATTGTAATGAGCGAAAGACATGCATTGCGAAATATATACAATGTAAAATATAATGAAAGCGTGAGCTACCTTTTTACAGAACACAATATTTTAACTTTCACACAGATTTATAAGTACGCCTCCAATTGTGTATGTCCACAAGAGTTTATTTATGTTAAATCTAAAACCATCAAATAGAACTACCAGATCTAGTAATTATATTTTACTCGAGGTACAATTTTTTACCAAGGAATCGAGTAGACATCAGTTTTTGTTATCTTGGCCCAAAAGTGTTTAATGACTTTGTGAGATTCTTTGGAAATAAGGTTATATTTTATAAAAAACAGAATGTTAAAATCAAAGCTATAACTTGTCAAAAGAATTATTTTAAATATGTGTTGAAGTTTTCATATATAACAGCCATATATATTATTTACATTTGCTTGTTATAACTTAGACTATTTATTTGGTTTGTAAATGTTTAAACTGTATTGTTTACCAATGCAATATTTATTACGTACTATTGTTATTACTGAATTATTTATTAAATACTTATTTAATATTTGTAGCCACTTGGAATGTTTATTTATTTGTTATTAGATTATAGTTTATTAAATTATTTGTTATTATAGTTTATAATTATAATTTATTGAACGTTATTAAATTTCAAACCACCTACAATATATATTTATTTGTTATATCTTGTCAATTTGCATTGCTATTTCATTATTTTTGTGCATTGCAAGCAAATAACTTTGCAAAGGAATTTGCTTAAAAATGTATTAAAACTGTACTGTTAGAAAAGTTACATATATTATTTTATACTACTTGTTGCACACTTGGATTATTTATACATAGACTATTTTTTCATTTGGTTTGGGAATGTCAGATTCTATTGTTTACCACTGCAATATTTATTACTTATTATCGTTATCACTGCATTATTTATTTTTTATCTATTTATTATTCCTTGTAAATTTGTAATGCTTATAATTACATTGTTTTTGCACATATAACTGTTAATGCTGCTTTATTCTAAGTAATATTATAATAATCTTCGTGGTATACCATTTATTAGATTTACACTGCTTTTGAGTAGTTTATGAATTTTAGTTTAAGTGAAGACAATGTTATCGAAATATGAATTGGACAATGAACACTAAGATAATTGTAATTATGATTCAACTGAACTCCCGCTCGCGCCGCTTGAGGTGCACTGGGAGGTAAATTGTATTTTTATATGTATTTTGAGATAATAAAGAAGATTGAACTTGATCTTGAACTTGAAAAAAATTTGATTTAAGAATATTATTTTTAATATTCTATTAAAAAGTGTTTATTGTTGTCTATCAATGGCATGAGTATATATTTTAAAAAGGTGAAGATGTCTAAATTCTTTCAAATGGCTTATGGGCTTATATGAAATAATATCCCATATTACGATTACAAATAAAGCCTACATATTATACATAAAAATGAATCACAACATTTTTTGGTTAATCCGTTGAAATGTGAAGAAATTTTCTAAGAAGAGGGTGGATCAAAACAGTTGCCTGGAATATTTTACAATTTGAAAACTATTCTAATATTATTGTTTCATAATAGAATTTTAACTGAGTATTTAACAGTTGTTGACACTTTTAGTTCATGTTCTTAAAACAGGCAGAAACATTTTAATACAAATTAAATTTTCAGAACAGTGCGTGATCAGTAGATATGTAGACAGCAAAAAATTTATATATATATACAGAGTGAGTTTTATGTCCTGGCACACCTGGATATAATTTAAAAGGTCCGAGATATTTATGTGAAACCTTGACCCTACCTATTATAACATTATTTTCAAACAGCCGAAGGTGAACAGTTTGAACACCTGCTTCATTAAAACAGGTAACTGTTTTTAGAATTTGCGTTAGTGTTGACTCATGTTACGATAAACAGGACAAAGACAGTTACTGATTTTATTATTGTAAATTTGTCATAAAATCTGTTAAAATAAAACGTAAAGACCTCTAGTTTGCATTATTGGATTTCTTTTTTATTCCCTTTAAAATGAGGGGTCACATGATAGAGGTTTGTATTTGAAAATGTTTAGTTGCCCCCCTTTACCCCC
Source organism: Homalodisca vitripennis (assembly GCF_021130785.1). Taxonomy (NCBI): domain Eukaryota; kingdom Metazoa; phylum Arthropoda; class Insecta; order Hemiptera; family Cicadellidae; genus Homalodisca; species Homalodisca vitripennis. The sequence continues at coordinate 108,206,955 of NC_060208.1, forward strand.
CTTTAGAAAAGGGGGGCAAAATTTTCAACAACTTGAAAAATTAAATAAATATGTTATAATAGGTTGGGTCAAGGTTTCACATAGATATCTCGGGCCGTTTAAATATATCCGAGTGTCCTAGGACATAAAACTCACTCTGTATACAAGTGTATACTAGCAGTTACCCGCGGCTTCGCACGCAATTTTCTGTTGAAAAACTGGACAATATATCTATGTATTATTTTTTATATGACATAATAAACAGTCTAGAGATAATCGATAGTCACTCAAAAGCTATTCCAATCTCCTGATCCAATTTAGATTTAAGTTTAAAGAACAGAGGTTTGGGATCCTGAAGTCGTAAAGTGAAACTACAGAGCAATCTGCATAATTAATTCTCGATGAACAATAGAGCATAATAGAATCATACAAGTTACATTTGGTTCATACTTGCAAGAAAGGTGAATTAAAATTGAACTTTGTTAATAACTTTAATTGATATTTGGTACTTTATTAATATTTAATTGGATCTGTTTTATTTTGAATTGTTAATTGGTAATTAATTGAACTTTAATAATTGTTTTGAGAGAGTTGTAATCTGAATTTCAGAGACTTTTAAAGTTAAGGTTCAACTAGTGGAAAGAGAAGTTTAAATTTTTATTTTTAATTTTTCAGTGAACTTAAAAGTGAACATTTTTATTTTAGTTATTTCCAAGTGGTATTTGATTTTTATTTTAAAACTTCATTATTTTATTTTTAGAAGAGAGCTCTGATTTTAGTTTGATGTATTTGATTAATAATTTTTTATTTCTTGCCAAAGAAACTTTTTAAATTTACTAAAAGTTTTGTCAATTCTTTGTGGAAAATAGAGTGATGAAAAATTGTGAAACGTTGAACTTATTGATTTGCCAGTTTTAAAATAAATTCATTATTTTTTATTTAGAACTGTGATTTTTATTTTAGACAAATCAGATTATATTTAATAGTTAACAAATTTTAGTAATAAATTGTTACTGAATATTCACTCGGAGCTTACTAATATAAAAAAATATTTTATATCGTCTTGGATGTCTCATTGATAAATTTAAATATTAATATTCTGGAATATTAATATCTACAAATCCAAGTTGTTATAAATATTATATTTATTTCTGGTATAATAATTATGCAAGTTGCTAGTCAAAATTAATGATGACATGTTTTTTGTAATATACAATACTGAGTCAAAAAATATATAAATTTATATAAAGTTTCCACCGAAGCTTAATAAAAAGTGGTTCACAGTGTTCTAGAGGTTGTGATTTTGTTATTATTCTGATAGCTTTGTTTTGCAGGATAATGATTTCATTAATTTTAGCGCTATTCCCCAATAATATTAGGCATACCTTGTTATTGATTGAAAATAGGCATAGTATGCAGATTTAACATATTTTTCAGTAACACAATTTATAATACGTCTAAGTAAAAAACATTACTATACCAAAATATTCCTAGAAATTTAGCACAAGAAAAGAAATAATTTGGTGTGTCATGTAGAGGTTTGTCGTAAAGTAAACAAGTTTTGACTTCATTTAGTAAATATCCATTTGATCTAAACAACACTGAGGCTTCCTCAACTGATTCAATGACAAGAACTTGTAGTTTGTCAAAGTTTGTATGGATATTCTACAGAGTTGTGTCGTTAGCATTTTTAAAAGAGATTTGAAACTATAACAACGGTAGGAAATTAATTTGTATATAATAAAAACATAATAGGGCACAGGACTGACCCTTAGGTACAACATTTCCTGATCACCAAATTGTTGGACCGATTTCCATTAATACAAACAAACTTTTTGCCTGCGGTTAGATAAATAGTCTTTAAAGAACTATTTAAAGCCGGACCTTTAATACCGTAATAGTTAAGTTTTAAGGTCCTGCCTCAAGTCAAAATATGTTGCCTGAGCAAAGGCTTTAATCTCAAAAGTGTTTAGGACCTCCTTAATTAGTGAATAAACTGCATCAATGGTGTATATACCTCTCTTCTATTATAATAAATTAGATTGTTGTTATTTTCCGGATACGCAAAAAGTTCATCATGTAAAACAGTTTCTATTATTACAGGTCAGGTATAATATTTACTGGGCAATAGCTCTCAGCGAGACTCCTAGACCCTTTCTTAAGAATCGGGCAGATATACATATAGTTAATGGGTTTCAAAAAACGTATGGTAAATTCGTTAAACTATTATAATTTTAGATGAGTTATAAATGTCTTTGCTTTCTGAGTTTTTAACTCTTTTGACAGCTTTAATGACCTCATCAATCGAGACTTCTACAAAGATAAATGTGTTTCTTTCAATATGGTAATTTCTTATTAAGCTCAAATCTATTAACATGAGGCTTTTTTATACTACCCTTTATTTGGTGTTAACCGAATTGATAAAACAAATGGTTTAAGTTATCTGGAGTGATATTTATTGATAATGCTGATTGAAATACTAAATTTTTGTATTTTCGTTTATCAAATCCCCAGGCCTTATATTCGTTACTGCTATTTTCTATTTTTTGCGACATTATGAGTAAGCTTTGCCTCTTCTACGGGACTTTTTATAACATTTCTCGAGATTTACATAGTTAATATGAAGCCTATCACTAGTAGAAAGTTTTGTCGATTTCTCCAAAAACAAAAGTTCCTTTCATTTGGTCCAGTTCCCCACTATACCAATCGTTTTGATTTTCGACCTTTAATCTCACTAAACTGTGGAACGTTGTTTTTTTAACTGTAGAGTAAAATGTTTGTTTATTAACTAAAATGGAGAAATATGCATGAACGAATTTTTGGGTAGAGAATACTCTTCCATTACAAAGTAAGACATTCCAATCATGTGAAAACAAATGGTTTGTCAGACCATCAATAGAGGATTCTGGAAGAATTAAAATAAAATGTGTCACTTTTACTTTTGGATTTAGCAAGGTTTTAGATGTTTCAGACAAAGTATTCTTTTCAATATTTAAAATAAGCCCATTACGATCCGAGAAAGAAAAATCAAAGATGTTGCATGAAATAACCTGATCTAGGCAGACTAAAATAACATTATCAAGACAATGGGCTCCCCGAGTTGGTTTGCCATTAATGTATAATACACATGTATGTCAAACTTTACATTCATAGGATACCGGGAAGTTTACAAAGCAAAACGTAGTTTTTATAGCGGGTACAACTTCCATGTAAACCAGTAATCTGGGTTTATCTTCTTTAATATACGTTTTGTAATCAATTTATATGACGAGAACTGTGCGCGCGCGCGTGTGTGTGTGTGTGTTAAAATTTTAACTTTTTTCGGATAGCGGGAAGATGAAAAATAATAATATACTTTTTCTAGGGTTTGCAATTATATTTCAGTCGCTATGGTAGTTGATCTTCATAAAGACGCTATTGTTTTTCTGTGCAAGTCATAAGGCATGTGTGTGCCACATTTTATGTACATAGGACATAGGGAAGTTCTTCTAAGGAATTCCAAGTCCATTTCTTACCCCTATGGGTGGATTATATTAATGAAAGATGTAGTTATTGTTATGTATAATACACTGTATAATTCAAAATGAATAAGTAAAAAGCACCTAGGAGCAAAAGATATAAGCAGAAATTACAGGATGGTTTACTAGAAAGGAGTCACTTTAGTTCAGATATGATAAAGCCGAACTTCTATTGACAGACAAGCTCCACGCGATAGAACTAATTTGGGCTCAAATTAATTTACATATCGCAAAAATAATTTCGTTCACTATTACTTCTATCACATAATTTGTAAAGAAGCTTTGGAAAAGGACTACACCTGATTGTTGAATGAAAGTTGTAGAGAATAAAAAAATAGTTATTGATAACGCTTGGGACCAATAAATGATTGCTGGGGAGGCTGTAGAGAGACTACTAATATTTTGACTGGGGGACAGAAATTCGCGGACGGCTGTGTCAGTGAACATGAGGTAAACAGTGTAAATATAACACCGATAACAAAGATGATGATGATAAGATTTACGGAAGGTATTCGGACGCTTCGCTTTGAGGAATATTAACTTCCCTCAAATTATCTGTTAGTGAATTTACGAATATAAGTTTAATTAATGTTTGTTTTGGGTAAATAAATAATTTAATTGCCTTTCTTGAATTAATATATTTACCAGAATCATACAAGCCTAATTTAAACATTTTCCTGTTGTGGTTTGTGTGAAAATACAACTGTCGATATTTTATCTTGTGTTTTTGGCACACGTGGTAAGTTGGTATGTTTCATGCCATCTTGTAGTAAGGTTCCGGCACAGTTACTGTGTACCTCGCTTGTTCTGCACCCTCACTCATAAGTAAAGATAATTAGTAATAAAAATTGTGTGATTTATAAATAAATACAAGTCTAATGAGTTTCCCAAAAAAACTTGTTACGCCTTTAATAACTTAGAACTCTAAATTTATCAGTATGTCGTTCTTTAAGAGACATACAACAAATGATATATTATATTTTTAACTGTAATTATTTTTGAATTAGGAGGAGTTAAATTGGAAAAAAAGCTTAAATTTAAAACAAAAAAACTGTGTTTTTCTTCATATTTTAGACTATCACAATCAATAAAAATATCTAAAATATCTCACTTTTCGCTATAATATATGGATTAATACTACCTAAAACCGTCAAACTTTTTCAGATGTAATAAAGGGGTATATTTTAATGTGGTAGATGTTTTAAGTGAGATGTTTAGTGTGTGTGAGAGAGGTCGCCGGGATCCGGTAACAATAACATTTATAAATCCAAAATGAAAACGTCCACCGCCTTCAATTCTTCCAGCGAGCGTGTTAATGCAACCCGCACAGCACGTGTCAATAACCAACTCAAAGCTCTCCCCTACCCACGCGACTCAACGGACGGTCGCCCACTGGCCCATGGACAGTGGTGGCGGCCTACCCCTCCGGCGATCCCCACCACTCCCTTTTAGGTGGTGTGATATTAGGTTGCTATAACACTCCAGCACGATCTTGAGGTGCCATGCAACTCTCGGGCATTTCCTTAGGTGCTGTGAGATTAGGTACTATAATATTAGGTGCTATGAGAATCGGCCTTATTAGACGGTTCAATTTTAGGTGCTGTGATATTAGGTGCTATTATATTAGGTGCTGTGAACCCCCACGGGTGCAAAAGCTCAACATTACTTTATGTGGGGTTACATTAAATACAATGTGTATATATCAAAACCATAATGCATAAACGAATTGAGAAATTAAATTGATAAACTGAATTCTGCAGAAATCCATCCAACTTGCCACTCCAGAATTTTATGACAGGTTAGTACATTGTGAGACCATCGACAGGGAGAAGTTTAAGCATCTGTTATGAAAACACTGAGCTAACCCGAATAAACTTATATTTTACAAAATTTTCATTTGTAACACCTATTTGTTTTACTTACGAAAGCCAAATTTCATCTGTGGTGCAAAAGCTCAACATTACTTTATGTGGGGTTACATTAAATACAATGAGTAGAAACCAAAACCACGATGCATAAACGAATTGAGAAATCAAATTGGAAAAACTGAATTCTGCAGAAATCCATCCAACTTGCCACTCCAGAATTTTGTGACAGGTTAGTACATTGTGAGACCATCGACAGGGAGAAGTTTAGGCATCTGTTATGAAAACACTGAGCTAACCCGAATAAACTTATATTTTACAAAATTTTCATTTGTAACACCTATTTGTTTTACTTTTATGACAAAAAATAATTCTTTAAAATGAGTTTAAATGTCATAAATTTGTTTATAAGTTTTAGTAATAAGGATATTTGAAATTTGAATTAGTCATCATTCTGTAGTGGCTTCTACAATGTGTAACTTGATGGGAGTTTACATTTAAAGCTTTTAAGCTGGTGCAAAATTGTTATTTTGGGAGCAAGTGTATTTTTGCGATACTAATCAAAAAAGTGCAATTGTTTACCCAGATTTCTATGTTGTGTTCATTAAAAAGTTAATATATTTTATTCAACCTGTATACACAATTTTCAGATTTTGGTGGATTTGGATTCCTGGAGTTTGGTTTTTTTGGGGATTGGAGAAAATGCAAATTAATTTCCTAGAAATTCCATCATGATGGTGATTGCAATAGCAGATACCTAAAACATCCAGCTAAAATAAACTTCAACTATATACAAAAAAATAAAATTGTATAATTAAATACTATTTTTATCTTAAAAAGCATTTTTAATGTAACTTTACTCTGTTGGTTGCATAATTTTCATTTGGCATGTGTTAGTTAAAGCAGTTAATTTGAAATATTTCTTAGTTGACGACATTTAGTTTATTTTTTTACTAAGACCCAATGATCTCAATTCCATTCAAAGATGTGTTTCTGTAATTTTTTGTGACACTAAACACTCCAATCTTTAAAGAGACGTGGAACATTATTTAGGAAGAGAATTGAAATTTTTTTAATGATTAATATGAGAGAGATTAACTTAAGATTGTTGCCTACATATATATTTTGTGTAGATAGTTCTGACTTGCCAACCAATTTAACAGATTCTCACTTTTTAAGAGTGCCTTTAATGTTGTCTGATAGTATTAAGTATTCTGCGCCTTTAGGTTTTGTGCATACTTTGTGTGTTTCGATTGTCATGACCTCTGCTTGGAAGACCATGGTGTGTTTCCCTAAGAGCTCTAGCAATTTTGCTCCTTGCCCATATACTCCAAATTCTGCCCTAGAGTATAGGCGTGAGCCATCAGTGTAGAACATCAGAACACCTTCAGTAGAGTAGGCCTCCTTCATGCTTCATTTATCTCTGTTTTCTATGGTAACACGATGTGGTTTTCAAAGGAGTATTTCTTAAACATACTATCAGAAACATAGGTCATCATTTCAACTTCAGGAAATTCCTGTATTATTAATTAAGTGTCTTTCTGAGGAAGAAGGTTTGATCAGCTTTCAACTCAGCGGCTTCATTGTACTTAATGTGGTTGTTTTCTTCAATCTTGCCCTAGAGGAGTATATCCCAGTACTGCTTCTAGTGCTAGAGTTAAACAGGAGCTCATTGCCCTGGTAATGCTAACACAGGCTAGCCTTTGAAGACTCTGTAGCCTCTTGGCTACTATATTTTTTCTACTTTTGGCCACCATACAAGAGCTACAAATGTGACCATTGTTTTTATTATGGTTTCAAAGATTCAATATATCATTATGTGTTTTAATCCCCATTCATATCCAAAGAGTCTTTTGTAAGCCTTTATTGCTTTTGATATAGTATTTTCAATATGAGGATTCCATGTGAGCCTTTTGTCTATAACTACTTCTATATACTTGACCATTTCAGAATATTTCATTCTAGTACTGCTTTCTTCTGCTTTAGTGAAGATTTTGTTTACCACCATTGCCCATAAAATGGGAGACGGTACACCTCCTTGAGGACCATAATAGTAGTAGATTCCTCTTCGAGCTTTACTCTTACTTGATAACTTTTTATGAGGGTTACAATATACTTGATAGCATCTGATAAAACTTCAAATCTTTCTATTGTTGCCTCCATGGATCCTTGAGTTACTCAGAGTAAAGCTCCTTCAATGTCCATAAAGACACTAACAGGGCTTCCTTTTCCTTAAAGGTTTCACCACATCCACTAAACTATAGAGAGGGGTAGTGTTTGATTTATCTTAAATGTATGGATTGATATAGACTGAGTGGGCATACCAACAAGTTTTCATACCTTATGTGTCTATTTATTATGTTTTCCATAGTTTTCACCATGAAGGAGGTTAGGCTGATCAGCCTGTATGATTTAGGCTGAGATGAGTCCACTTTTTTCCTTACAAACACCACCAGTACTGTCCTCCAGTTTTTCAAACATATCCAAAATCGTAGCTGCTCCTGAACAGGGTTATAAGGTTATTTAAGAGAATATTCAACTCTTCTTGTAGAAGAGCCAGAAAGACTCCATATGTCCTTGGCAATTTGAAGGGCTTGAAGGATGTAAGAGCCCATTTAATCCTTTCTGCAGTGAAGATTTTCTTGATTGTTGTCTGGACTTAGCAACCTTCCGACTGGTCCACTCTCCCAAGAAGGAATAGGAAATTCTCATCTTGTGGCAAGAGTCTGTCTGGAAAGTGCATCTCCAGCAGCAGTTTCTACGTCTCCTTCCTACTCCAAGTTCAGCTGCCATTAGCCTTTAGTAATAAACCCAAAGAGTATGAAGTAGTCAGTTTGGAGATTTTTATGAAGCTTAGCAGCCTGTGGTAAAGAGTTAATAGTTTTACAGAAGTTTCTCCAGGTTCTTCTATTTTTTTTTAAAATTTCTTTCTTATATTGTTACATTCACAATGTTGGCTTACAAGGAACTGTTTACTATGAATCAAATCAAATCAATCTTTATTTGTCGTTCAAATTCTTACAATCATTGACAATGTCATATTGCAGCCCAGGGCATGGTCAAAATAAAACAATTTTATCAAAATAATTTAAACTTAAACTAACATTAAAAAAAGATAAAAACAGTGCTTTAGTAACATAAATTAATCAGTGAAGGTCAATTTAAAATAAACTAGGCCTAGATATATAAATTAAATAGTAAATTTATAATTGTCAAAATTTACATATAACAATTATTATATATCTAGTCATAGTCAATAGTCAATAGTCAAACTACTTTATTCTGTAATATGTACAAGGTACAAAGAATAGCGTCACTACAATAAAACTAAATACTAATATTAATTTTAAAATATAAGTAAAAAAATACAATCGTAACATCTTAACAATTTATCTTCAATTCTTCTTTAAATGAATTAATTGGTTTTTGTATTGAAATATTCCTCAAAAGAATATAGAGACAAATTAGTTAAATAATCTTTCGACTTCTTTTTTAAATTTTAACAGATTTGTTTCCATTATAAATTTTGTTGGTGTAATGTATCTAAAATGTAATGTTTTTTAATTCCATAAACTCGTCTAAACTATAGAAAGGGTGTTTCAAAAGCCAACTATAAAAAAGCTTAGTGAAGGTTTTATGTGGATACTTATTTACCAGAGGTTCTAAAAAATTATATATTTTCAGCGATGTCACCATGTGACTATTTAATGTTTTACTGAGGCAGTGATAACCAATTGCAGCATTGTTTTTAGTTCTTGTATTATATGAATGAATTTCGTTGTTAAATTTTAAAAATTTTGGATTTTTTAGAATATAATTAATTAAATCAAATATATATAGATTGATAACAGTTTGAATCTCTAACAGAATAAAAAGTGGTTTACAATGTTCCAGCGGTTGAGAATTAGTCATTACTCTAATAGCTTTTTTTTGAAGAATTAAGATGTCTTCAGTTCCTGAGCAGTTGCCCCAAAATATTAAACCATATCGTAAAACTGCTTGGAAATACGCAAAATAGGCAGTCCTCACATAGTTTTTAGGAACAGCACTCTTAAGGCGACCTAACAGGTAAATAACTCTAGAAAGCCTCTTGCTTATATATTCTGTATGTTGGTTCCAGTTTAGTTGGTTATCTATATACATTCCTAAAAAATTTTACATTGGAGCTAAAACTGTTATCAAGAGGGGCCAAATAAGGTTTCAAGCTAAAAATTATATTTTGTGTCTTTTCTTCATTTAAAAGAAATCCATTAGATCGAAACCACTGGGAAGCACCTATTAAGGTTTCATCTGAAAATTTTGAGAGTTCTCCAATGTTATTTGCAATGTTAATAAAAGTTGTATCATCAGCGTAAAGTATAGTTTTAGCTGTCACTGAGAAAGGTGTCATTTATACTGATTAAAAATAGAAGTGGTCCAAGGACAGAGCCCTGTGGGACACCATATTTTACTGTAATGTCCTTGGACCTTACCCCATTGATGGTAACTATCTGTTGTCGATCATGTAAATAAGACTTGAAAAATTTCAATGTAGGATCTGAAAACCCGTAATAATTTAGCTTTGTGATAAGATCACAGTGGTTAACACAATCAAAGGCCTTGCTCAGGTCACAGAAAGTGACCTGAGCAAAAGCCTTATTTTCAAATACCTGATTAATTTGTCTAATCAAATCATCTATTGCATCAACAGTAGATTTAGTCTTTCTAAAACCAAATTGAGATGCATTTAAAAGATAATTGCTCTCCAAAAAATCAACAATCTGTTCGTAGACCAGCGTTGATACCAGTTTTGATAGGACTGGAACAACAGAAATGGGACGATAGCTCCCAGGCTCATCCTTCGGACCCTTTTTATATATTGGGCAAATTCTGGAAACTTTAAGTTGTCTAGGAAACACCCCCTCTTTTAGTAATTGGTTGATACAGGTTGCGAGAGGATTTACCAAACTTAAAGCTATTTTTTTTAATAAGTTATTTGACATATCGTAAAAATCAAGGCTGTCAGAATTTTTCATTTTTTAATGGCTTTCAAAACGTTCTCTGGTGTTATATTTTTCCAAGAAAAATATTGGTTGGACACAATAGCTGGCAGCAACTCATAACTTTGAACATTATTTACAGATGCTTTTATGTTTCGTTTAACTTCATTTACAGAATTTACAAAATAATTATTGAAAGTATCAGGATCAATTTTGGTTTTGAAATTATTAACTTGAGCATTATTATTTTTTATAATACACCAAGCCGATTTGCATTTATTACTACTTTGCTCTATATAATTTACATTATTTGCTAGTTTTGCTTCTTTTATGGACTTTTTATACTGATATTTTAATTCATTATACCTATCTCTTAAGGAAACATTTTTATTATGATTGCCCTTTATCAAGTCACTAAGAAACAATAATGTTTCTTTCATTTTCCTTAAATTGTCATTATACCACATTTTATTAATATTTTTGGATAATTGTTCGGTTTTAATTTTTTTAATACTTTGAAAAAATTTATATTGTTAATGATAACAGTAAACAGAGACTCAAACATGTATTCCGCACCCTTGAATTTAGTTAGATATATTAAATTTTTCCATTCATAAGTAGCTAGCTTTGAAGACAGATTTTCAAAATCACATTGAGGGATAAACAATTTAATGGGATAGTCAGTTTTAGAATTATTGTAATCGTTTTCAGTAAATGTTCTATTTTTCATCCTAATGTTGACAGTGATGCCATCATGATCAGAGAATGGGAATTTGAATGTACTGACTGAGGCTGTCTTGAGAGAATGTTTTCTTATAAAGACATTATCTAGACAATTTTTTCCTCTAGTTGGTGTATTATTTAAATAGTAAAAATCATACTGTCTTAAGATATTAAGCAGTTTACCAACTGTTGCAGTGTTTTTTGTAACATCAAAGCAAATATTAACATCACCTCCCAATAATATCACAATTAGTCTTTTGCGTAATATATGACAGCAATGTGTCAAGAGTGCATAAAAATATATTGGGGTCACCATTTGGAGAATGATACAAAGATACTATCAATATTTTAAGATCATCAATAAAAATAGCAGAGGCTTCAAAGTTTAATTCATCACAAAATCCACTAATATCCCACTCCCTAGATTTAAATTTACCATTTACAAATATGGATGTCCCCCCTCTAATGTGGTTCTGTCTGCAATATGCAGCTGCACAGTAATAATTATCTGGAAATGATAATTTAATTTCATCATTTCCAAGCCAATGTTCTGACAGGCAGATTACATGCACATTAGGCATACTAATCAAAAAACTTGCTAAGACATCAATCAATTTTATTTTTTAAACCTTGTATATTTAAAAATATTATATTAAACTCTTTGAAGTGCTGGTTAGATGGATTTCCAGGAAGTGTGCGGAGTTCAGTGATTGAGCTAGTTCCTGTTTTACATTGGCTAAATTGGTAACTTATTAATAGTTGGGTTAGGTGAAAAGACGTGATTACTTAAATGTATTAAACTACAGAAGAAATGTTCCGAAACGTGTCTTGCAGTGTAGTATCAGCCACATTGACTTCTAGCACATCATTTGATATAGAAGCATTTAGAGCATTAGGGTCTTTAGTTATGAGTCAATTGTAAAGAAATTTCACACTTCAATTTTGCAACAAAATCAGAGTGCATCAGTCCATTTCTAAGTTTACCAGCAGATGCTTCGTCAGTTGTAACTATCTTGACACAGGCATTTGAAGCTTTTTGGAAAGAGAATAGAGATTAGCCACAAAATGTTCTATGGTAATGTGGTCCCGTACACATCCCATTGGAGAGCAGATCAGTGTTCTTAGTTTCCTTCTTTTAAAATCTTCCGTTAGTTTAGTGAAAGCGGTATCACAATCACACTTTTCTGGCTTTTGATGATATATTTTTTTTGTCACCAGATCGTAAACAGATGCTCCAAACCTGGTTGTCTGATAAGTCAAAAAATCGTTGAGCAATGTGACTGGGTGGGTTTCCCGAAACGGTCTCTGAATACCAGCGCAACCCCTGCGCTCATCTGTTTATCATCACAGAGATCAGCGGAGATACAGTACACAAAGCCAACTGTCTGGTCATGACTGTACTCATCCATTAAGTCATTCATGTCAGCCTCAATTACATTGATGAGTTCACAAACTGACTTCACGATGACTATGTCATCGGACCACTCACTCACTATCTCACTAAATGTCTAAGGACCTCAATATGCCCCTTTGACAGTCTCCAGGAAGAAGTTCAGCCAGATAGAAGAGCTGGAGTATTAAAAGCTCAGAATTAGACAAACCCTACACCTACGACATGAGGACCAGCATCTGTTTTATCCAGTCACCAAGGAGCATTCTAAAGAAAAATCTACCTATTGAGCTCTACAGGAAAGCTTGAAGAATCTATGGGAACTCCCCCTCCACTTAGGAATCCACAAGCTTGCCATCCCCAAGTTGGGCTGTGGATACAATGTTTTGGACTGGAAAAACATAAATAACACAACAGAAAAATATCCAAGAATTCCAGTGTGACAATTGTAGTCTGCACATTCAACCATGGTACTCATGATATGAGAGAATGGACTTGGAATCATCATCAGGACATCTGAACTCCTTATGCCTAGCTGCTGTATTAGGAGGGGGGCAATTTAGTGGCCGAGTAGTACTACATCAATAAATCCTAGCACATCAGCCATGCTAAATCTCTTAAATGGGGTTCAGTTTTTGTATATGTTCAAAGCCTTTTTTAACAATCCGTAAAAAAATACTAAACCTGTTTAATACACACAGTGTAGAGCACATAATTTTTTCCTCATGAAATTTAGTTTTATAAACAGTAACTATAATTTATAAATGTTACTATACATTGTCATAAGAAGAATGAGAACCAGGACAAATGTTTTTTTCAAATTTTTACTTTGACACATTTTAGCAGTAAAAAATGTGAGAAAATTCCAAATAGCCAAAATGTGTAGAATATTATGCAGAAAAAAAGATTATTCTTAATTTTACAGAAAGAATAAAAATTTTAATTTCTGTAAGATGTTTAGTAAAAACTTATAAGTTGCAGAATTGTGAATGCATACAAAGTTTCTTTTAATACTTTAGTGTAAGTGTAAAACATAAACAAAATATTTTTATATTGCGAAAATATAACCCATTAGAAAATAAAATTGTATGTAACCAAAGCTATAAAGATATAATTTTTTAAGGCAAAAGAGAAAATTAAAATACCATGGAAACACAAATTTTTGAGTAAACATCCCAAAAACAAGCTACAAAATAGACCCTTTACTGAATTTTTATATTTTTATTGAAAATATATTCCACATTCAAAATTTGGTAATGTAAAATAAGTATAAAATAAAAATACTATGGGTACTGTAATAAATTAAATATATCATAATATGTAATGGGCTGCTCATTGACATATTTTTGTTTAAAATGTTGCATAGTTTATTGTAAAAATAAATTATAAAAGACATTTTTTTTCTATAACACATTTCATTAGAAAACATATCTATTTTATATATGAAATATGTTGAGATATAGCTAAAAATATATTTTTAAAAAACATGATGTAATATGAAACCTAAACATAGTATTTTTTTTTTTTTTTTTTTTTTTTTTTTTTTTTTTTTTTTTTTTTTTTTTTTTTTTTTTTTTGAAATATAAAAAGCACTTTATAGATCATGAAAATGAAGACCTTTGCTATTCTATGAATAATTTTAAAAAACAGTAAAATGTAATCCAAATTATAAGAAACAATGAAACAAATCATTATAAAATTATGTTGTTATCCATACAAATATAGTAAATGAATATTCCATTATGGAAGAAATAGGCCTACAGTCCACAGAGGAATATGAACTTTAATGAACAAGTAAATCATTTTTTAATACTAAAACATTACACTTTCATTATCTATTTATAAATCAAACACTTTACAATAATACTCAAAGTAATCTTTAGTGGTACATTAAATAAAAAAAAGAAATTACTACACTTCACAAATGTTAAAAAGCTCATGTTATCAAGTAGGATAGATCGGCAAATTGTTAAGATGCCCATCTGGTGGGAGAAAGAAATTACCTATAGTAGCTTTGTTTTGAAACTGTTGCCAACTTCAAGGCATAAAATAACTTCTTATAATTCTTTACATGCATTAGCTTCAAGGAATTTTTTTACTTTTAAGGTCCATTAAATTATAAAGAAGTTATTATGTTTTCTGAACAATGTATTTTATGCTATTTACTGTGCCCGATGTTAGAGTTTGGAAGAAAGTTTATTGTAAACAAAGTATGATACGGGATGAAATTGCAATTACAGTGCTGAAATGATGATTAATTTCTGCGTTGGGCGACATTTACCAATAGTATCAGTCCTGTTGTAAACACATAAAAGCATTCACTCGAGTCCACTCTGTACATAATGTTACTCTATGATTAAAGACTTAAATGTACCAATACTAAATCTATAAACAGCTTCGAGCCAACAAGACATCATGAGATAGAAAGAATACAAATCCACAGTAAATACCCAGCAAGAAATATGTGGTCATACGATTTGGCCAAGAATTAATCAATTTATTATGGTAATGATATTCTTGACCTACCAAGAAAGGCCCACCAGAGGTCTATGTGGAAAAGGAAGAACTTTCCCAGCACATTGTTGAGAGGACTATTAAGTTTGAGATCTGCTGGACTGCCCATGAGATAGCGAACCATATCCTTCAGAGTCACCACCACATCCTGAAATGAAAAAGCTCTAGTTTTACAGTTCTGTAGTTGAAAATCTGTTCATCCTAAAATTGTGGTTTTGCATATTACACTTTGCTATGTGTACTGAAATATTTTAAAAAAATGTTTATTTAACATTCTGAGTCACAAAATGAACACAAAAAATGTTCATACATATGTCAATCGTTTTTCTTAGTTCCAGACTATCCAAGAAAATGAGAGTACGGAGAAAATATACCCTGAGTTTTTAACAAAAATTAATTAATTAAAAATACATTAAATTAACAGACAAATTTTAAGTCAACCTGCAGTTGAATTTTAGCCACTTTGACAACTAGTAATATTACAAAATTAATAACTAAGGAATCTTAGAAACAAATTATTGAATCTCAAGAAAGCTTGTCCAATAAAAACCAGACACACACAATTCTGTCCTTTATTTCTTACAGGTATGCCAGTTGTGAACCAGAACTCCCTGGTCTGTGATATAAACCTAATATTGTATAGTAATTAGCTCATTAATTTATTCTTGTTGCTGGGTTCAGGTATCTTTATTTGTTTTTTTTTTTTTCATGTTTATTTTTATTGTTAACTTTTACTTTGGAACATACTTCAAAATTAGTTGATGTTTTATTTTTTTCAATGCTTAAACTTATTTTTTTAGAATTTGGCACCTTAAAAAGGTAATAGTCTATGAAATGTTGGTACAACACTGTTAACAATAACAAAATTAATACAGGAGAGGTAGGTATAAGAGTAGGAGATAACAGGGTTCCCAAGATTTACACAGAAAAAAGAGCATGGAATTTGAGCAAGGAGAATAGGGTTATCAATTGTTTTTAAAGTTTATAATTACTCTCCTGTTTTTCATAATTTTGCCCACAGTTTCTTCCTCTATGGTAAAGTTTGCACAATTTTGCAAACTTCTGTTATTTTAGTCTTGTTTACAATTACCTAACTTCTTGTTGCATCTCATTTTTAATTTATTTGGTTATATTTTGTTGCATACTCCATTTCAAGAGTCACCTCTTTTGTTGTTGCTGTTAACCCTACTCTAAAAGTGGCAGTACAAATTTCCCTGGGCGGCATACAAATTTTTGACTTTATACAGAGGTTCACTAAATTATTTATAAATTCCAAATAATATGGCAAAACCGAAATGTATTGTACATTTTTGCAATCTGTTTATTCCATAGATTATGGATCTGACAGATAAATTTGAGACTAATCATTTTAACTCTCCAACTGCCCTTAGTATTTTCCTTAAACACCAAGCCGTTTTACCCAGTTTTATAGCTTTCTTTCTAAAATCTGTAAAAAATAGTTTTTTATTACAAAACTAACTGTATTTTGTATAATTTTGTTCACAATCAACAGTATAATACAATAATAATAAGTAACTTGGTCAAATATTTTTATTTTTTATTGCGAGTGGGGACATTATTTTTGTTTTATTGCATGCAAAAAAGGGGTTTGCCTGGAAAATTTAGTTAAGAATATAAATTTCAAATTCCAAGGTAGCGTAAAGGTCAAAAATTTAATCTGGTTTCAGAAGATGTATAGTTTTGTAGGAGTCTTTGGGTAAATAAATTAGTTTTAGGGCATAAACTGAAAGTAGTACAAGAAGTGTAGGTTTTGTAATCAAAAACACATAAATTAGTTAAAATGATTGTAAAATTGTTATAAACTGTAAACCTAACTATATTTGGTATAACTTTATTTACAATAAACTATAGAACACTATGATAATAAATATTGTGAGAAAACCTAAGGTTTTTATTTTTTTTTTTTTTTAGTAGAAACCAAAATTGTTGTAATACGTTCCTAAAAAAAGGTATGATTACTTGATAAAAACAATTATTCTAATAATGTTCTGGGGCTTAGTAAAATTTTATAAAAACCTAAGATCATAAATTTAGTTTAGTTTTGTATATAAATAAATATAGTAATATTTTGTTATAAAACACTTACAAAAACAAAAAGGTGAGCAACATTTTTTGTTCTACAAGGACGAAAATTGCAACGTCATTCTAAAATTACACCTCTGTCATACAACAATAAAAAAATCATTGCTGTGTTTGGCAACTTTATTACCTTTCCAATAGTATATGAATCATGTCGATACTTGATTGTTTACATATTATAACAAATGAGATTAAGTGGGCGGGTGGAACCGCGAGCCAAATCAACGAATATCCGTTGATTACCATTTACGGAACAAAAATAAACAATGGATATCCATTGAATGGCAGTCGTAGGGTTAATAGTCACTGTTTAAACTGTCAAGAAAATCCTATTTTTCTAATTAATTCAAACATATATACAAGTTTTGGAATTTATTTATTTCTACTGAAACATTTTGTATTTTAAATTGTCATAGGTTTGTTTGTTATGGTGACATTAATTAAAACATTACAAAATTACCAAAAATGTCACTTCTATCATTTTTAACATCAATAGAAAATCATAATTATGTATATTGCTTATAAATAACTTTTTTGTGTAGGAAATGAAGACAACATATTAATATGGTTGTTTGAATATTTAATACATTTCAAATCCAAAAAATAGCGTTGGAAACTCAAATTGTTTTCTGCTCCGAAAAGAGCTGAAAAATTAGTAAATTCAACAGATTATATCAATTTTAAAATAACCATATAATTTCAAGATATGCATTTTGTTGTAAATATTTTGTTATAAAAATATATATTTCAACCTAAAAGGTACTACAAAATAAAATCTGAAAAAGTATCAAAGTATCAATTTTATCAACACTTTCCGAGTATAAGGAAATATTTTACTTAATAATTATAACACCTACTGAAATCTGTAGATTAGTACTTTACTGGTCATCCTAGCACTAAATTAATTGATAAATTAGTGAATTGATAGTAGAAATGATAAATGAAAACATAAACCACAACATAATCATATTTAAGGTTGATGGAAATAAACATTGAACAATATAACTTGTAATTATTTGTAATTTTTCAAATAAAGACATAATTTTTAAAATTTGCTGCATGGAAACTAACTGTTAACTCCTACATAAAAACATATCATTGACCATAGTTGCTCCAAAAGTCAAACTTTTCATTAGCACAACTTTAAATTTTCTATGAAAAATAGCAACACAAATGCAATTTTTCAAAATTACTGAATTTTGCAGATGCAATTAGTCAACTGCTGAGATTTTTATAAATATGGTACTTTTTTCTTTTACTATTCATAGACAAATAAAGAAGGGACAGATATATTTTATACATACACACACACACACATATATATATATATATATATATATATATAAATGAAGATCGGAATTCCATCTTTTTATTGATATATGTTAAGTTTGGATGTATTTATAAATCATGAGTTAAAACGACCATCATAAAATCAATGGCTCCCACCTCACAAACAGAAAATAGTCGGATAGAATGAATGCCACTTCTACGGATAATAGCATTTTTCTGGACATTTTGATCAATAAAAGATTTATTTAAAGATATGAATGCACTTTGAAGTACGCTGCTATCTTTGAGTCAGAAAAGACAAAAAATGTTTTAAGAAAACATTTTCCTTTTAGTTTGTAAAGGGATTTTTAATTCTTTGTGTATTCAAAGAGTGTCAGTCATTGTCATATTGCAGCATAGAATAATATGGTTAAGTGAGTTTGTAATATATTTAGCTCCCTCAAACATTTATGATCAGTATCCTATAATTTTTACATTTTACTGATCAATGCTATCTCAAGGAATATTTTTTTGTTTTAACTAGGTAGCCCACACTGATGGCCATAAGCATTACTGTCAGCCTGTTAAGCTACTAATTCCTTTTACGAGGTTCTTTAAAGTTTTCAGACTTTCAAAACCTTTTCTTAGTTCAATTTTTAAGCATTGTAATTTTGATAAGTCAACAATCAATGAGAAATAGCTGAAATAGTTATTTACCATTCTTAGAATAGTTAATCTAGTATGTAAACTATGGTTTATTGTCATTCCACTATTTATCCTATTATTTATCCCTATTAGTCTAAGAGCTAGTGGTCGGCTACCTGTATGTATTTGACGAGACCTGGGTTTTTTTTGTACAGTGAGGCCCCTGTACCCCCTGTACATGAGTTGGGGAGTCACTAAGCTCCAGGTGGCCGACTTGGCGGGCGCTCAGGTAAGACAGGTATCAATTTTTGGCAATTTCGTAAGTATTTGATGACGTCTGCCGTTTTGTAATTTGAAAATATATTATTATTATTATCGGAAAATAACAATGGCAGGACCATTATCGCGCGGATTTCATTGGGCAGACAATTTTGAAAGTGCTCAAAAAAAAAAAATAAAATTTTGAAAGTAATTGACGAGATCTGCAATTGATATATTTTATTTATGAGGGTCTTAAAAACTTATATTGATCATGGCAGACGTCTATATAGCGGACATACTGTAGTAGAAAAGAAAATCTTAGCTACTCCCTGATTAAAAATATTGATTAAAAAAATTGGGTAAAGATCATCAATTGTTGAAATACCAGTTGGGGGCAACAACTTTTTTTTTGTTGGATGTCAAAATTTGAATTTTGTCGCCACATTTCTTGCTAAGTTTTTCTTCCAAATAAGATGCGTTAAATATTGATGCTGGGTCTGAGCTTTCACTTAATTCTTTAAATATTTCAAGATACTCTTTCTGCAAATAACTCAGAAAAATAACGTCATTTTGGGATTAATACACACCCGACATGAATCGTTATTTCACATTTCTTATACTGATTACTTATTAGCGTTAGAAACAATATTTCGTCATATAAAACAGGAATTGTCTTATCGCAAACACCTCCCCATCCACGGGAGAGGTCAAGTGCGTCATGCAGATACGAACACGACTTTTCAGCAGAGTGCATCGCTTTGTTGTACATTTCCGTGTTTTACCTCTACATTTCTCCGACAAAAATTTCATGGTACATTTACTTCAGATGCAAGAACACTCAAAACTTGTTTTTATTCTTGATCACATTTCCGCACCCAAAATGCGAGTGCCTCCGGCCATCAGCGCGGGCTTCGGCAGCACTTCGGATACTCTGATGTCGACGAAATTGAAAACATCCTCGAAGTCCTATCAGTAAAATATCAATTTTATAATCAGAAATATAAATTGAATTGTTAATGGAAAGGCAAAACCGTGCAAATCAGATTGATGCCGTTTGCGGCCTGCCGTAATCAGTATTCTCGAGAAAGTTAAGTATCGCGACAGCTACAGTATTCGACAATACCTGGAAATGCATTGTAAGTTTGTAATTTTGTGAATCTGAAGATGTTTTTTCGTTCCAACGAAAGTTTGTTTCTATAAATTTCTTTTTTTTGTGTTCTTATACTGGTGTGGTCGGTCAAATCCCAAAAGTTGCAACGTCCTCCTTTTTCACATTATCTTCAACTAAATGACATATTTCTTTAATAAACAGTTTCATGTACTTCTCGGGAGATGTGCCATGCAGTACGAACACGACTTTTCACGTGAGTAGATCTGTTCAATTGCAGACCTAAAAATTTTGCGACAAATTTCATGGTAATGTACTTCAGATGCAAGAACACTTTTTTTTTGTTTAAGTTTTCTTGGTAAATTGTAGTATCTGGCTTAAAGTTTAATAGGATACTGTAAATTGATCCTTCTAACAAGTCCGTAATGGGTCAATTTTATATCGAAAATTGTTTCTTTTTTTGTTACAAAAAAAACACAGATTTGAGTTTGCAGAAGCTACAGTATCGGAAGTTACGTATCGGAACCAGTATTCGAAAATCCATTCAATGATTTTTGTTGAATCTGAGATGATCTCCAACGAAAGTTCAGCTTCAGCGTCGATTTCTTTTTCTGCTTCTTTTGTCTCAAGAATGTTTGCTTTGTTTTCAGGAATCATGTACAGTGTATCCTCAATTATTGAACTATCAGCTGATGTAGATGGTTTCAATTGCAGACAAAACTTTTTAGACTGTGATAACTTTTTTTTTTCAACATCTGTCGTCATGCAAATAACTTACGATATGCTGAATCATGCGTCCGGTAAAATAATTGATACTTTATATTATGTGGAATTTCTTCAAAATCCTTTTACATTTTGATATAGCGCCGCGCGATAAGTCGCCAACCTGGAGCTTAGTGTCTACCTGAGCGCCCGCCAAGTCTCAAGTGACTCCCCATCTCATTACAGGGGGTACAGGGGCCTCACTGTACAAAAACCCAGGTCTCTCGTCAAATACATACAGGTAGCCGACCACTAGCTCTTAGACTATATACAAAAATGGATATTTTTGTTCTCAACATTTTAAAATGAATTAATCCTAAAAACTGAAGAATGGTTGAAATGAGCATTTTTAACAGGCAATTACTATCAAATAGACACAATAGTTTCGTGCTAACCTATCCTACCCCACCATATTAAACTTTAGCTTATTTCCCAAATCTGATACCACACTTCTTAAACTTGGAAATGATTTTTTATAATAGGCGAGATATGACTAACTTATAAATTTGCATACTTGTTAACTTAAATAAGAAAGAACCCAGTGTGTTTAAATAAGTGTGTTTTAAGAAATCTAAAGGATAGACAAGCAGCCTACACTCCTTATTTGGTCGTTTTTATCTAATGGTTTGATTGTTTTTATCCGAATGAATAAGTAATTCTATATTTCAATTTATTTACCAAAACATAATTCCTAATTATAGTAAGTCATTTGTCTACTAAACAATAAACAGCAAGATGTAACTAATTGGTTGAGAATATGAAAATGATGAATATGAGGGAAGTATGTGATACATTTCTAGATATACCCGTATACATGTAGGTTTGGCTACTTGCTTTTACAAAAGTGGTTGCACACTGCTATCCATACAATCTATAAATATTATATTGTAATTCTGAAGTGTAGGTCTATGCCATAGTGTTTGTAATGTTATTGATTCATTTATGTCATTAAAAACTTACTGTATTATTCTTGTTGTTAATGTAATATATTCTTGTATTATACAATTAAATATTGAATTTGGATAGTATATCGAACAGTTCAATAATAGCAATCGAATAACGAGTGTAGGCCGTTTATTAAAGTCTCCCCAATCTGAAAAATAATGCTTAGCGTACTTCAAGAACTATGCGATTTCTATTCTGTGTACGCTTAACACAACAAAAACTAGCCTATACTACTCTATTTGATATTTACACCTTATAGTTTGTTAAACTAATACAAAATTTACCTCAGATTGGGTAGCTAACGTTTCCATAATATCTTCAATCTGAACAAGGCTCATGAACCAATAAATCAGAAGCAGTCCTCCCAACCAGTCCCCAATCAGTCCGAGAATGTAATTCCCACTTTTAAGAGTTGTAAAACCTTTCCGTCGAAGGATCAACTCAAAACCCCAAACAGCATTTCTTATAAAAGATAACATGTGGAGTGCTAGTGTAGAAAATTTTAATATAAAAAGGAACTTATTCAGTAACATTTCAATACACTTTAAACCACTTATTACATTTACTAATATAAGCTTCACTAAAGGGTGAAATTCACTTGGTTTTCTTTGTGAAGATTGTTTGTGCTTCAAAGAATACACCAAACGTTTGAAATGGTCTTCGATGCTTTCATCAAAAGGTCTTATTTCACAGTCTGGCAAAAGCAGTTCTGACCTCATAAAACACAATCGGTCATACATGATTACTTGACACTCCTTGCAGTCTACAATAACAGAGTCACTTATTAATTCCACCACAAGAGGCATTTTTTCATGAATTCTTAGGTTTACCCAATCATGTTTCTTTCTTCTTTTCTTGCTCACTGTAATACTGCCTATAGTTCCAATTATATCAACCGAAAGGACACAACTGATGTCTTGAACTTCATGAATGAAATAGTTCTTGGTTTTCAGTAAATCATCAACAACGACTTCTCCACATAAATATCCTTCATCACAAAGCTCATTTTCAGGATAAAATATAACAATAGGATAGGTGTCTTTATATTCGTCTGTGATCATGGTTAATTACCTAGTGAAATATTTTGCGTGACCAAAAATGTTACTCTCTAAAATTATAGCTCACAATTCTCAAATGCTGATTATTATTTGGTTAAATGCCACAAAACACAACAAGCTTATTTTGATGTGCAAAGAATAAATGTACATAATTATACTTAATACAAATACGCAATACCAACAAATTAATGTTATCACAACAAATTACAGGTTAAGTTGACAAATATTATCGTCTGAGTGATGAAATGATAAGCAGAATGATTTTTTTCTTTCTGCGTTTGCTCAAAAGAGAGGCTCCGTAATAACATGCAGTTTCATGGTTCATAATAATATATATTTCTGAAAGTTTTAACTATTGAATGTTAATGGAATGGGATTTACATTAATGTTATGTATTTGTTAGTTTAAAAGAGGATTTTGATGTCTAAAGAAGCGAATAATAAGGAAATGATTTCTGTTTGAAATCTTCATGGCCAGGAGTCAATCAGGCTAACTTTCTAATCTGAAAAGGTTTGGCCACGGTTTTTTTATTTTGTTAGAACTCCCAGTATAAGTAATAATTATGTGACAGAGTGGAAAAGGATTCCATTCCTCTACACTGCAAGAGACAATGGAAGGAAGAAGAATACAGTGGATGGGGCATGTGAAGAGGATGGGAGATAATAGAATGCCTAGAATAGCACTGGAGAAGGAGGAAGGAGGAAGAAGACCAAGAGGAAGACCGAGAGGAAGATGGGAGGACCAAGTGTGGAAAGACATAGAGAGAAGGGGACTACAGAAAATACAGGTGGATGAAGAGGAGACCTGGAACGATAGACTAAAGTGGAGGAGGCTGTGTACGACGACCCGTGAGAACGGAAACGTCTGACGATGATGATGATGATGATGATGAGTGGAAAAGGAGATCGTTTTTATGTTTAAATGTTTTTCTTATTTTAACATAAAAATTGTGCAATTTCCTTATAAATGTTCAAATCATTAGTTATGAGAATATTCTTTATATCATAGTTTAGATGTTTAAACCTACCTGATAATATATGAAAACATTCTTTTCTGGCATATTCATAATTTGAGCATTGTAGTACTACATGGTTAATGTATCTTCTACACCTAAACTACAGTTTAAACATAATGGGGTAAAATATGTCTTTGTTGCAAAACACTTACTGTTACTCTGGTATGGCCCATTCTCAGGCGAGAAATTATGATGATTTCCTTCCTTGAAAGTTTACTACTTTTAAACCAAGGGACATAACTTACCTTTCTTACAATATGATTGTACCAGTGAGCTTTTGGAGTTGATTCAAAGATTACCCAAATAGTTTTCAATGTCCTTTCTTTTTTTTACTACTTAACAGCCCTCAAAGGGACATTAATTTCTGGGAGTTTCACACCCGCAGTTATTGCATCTCTGCATAAATTGTCTACTCTTTCAATAGATTCTTGTTAAACGTGTCCTAGAATCTATATGAACACGATATTTTTACATAATAATTTGTCTCTTCTATTTAAGTGTTATTCAAATGTAATTACAACCAAACCAACATATAACGAGTAAGTTGGAATTTATTTTATTTTGCATAATGTATATTCTCAATCTTAATAAGTTCACTTTGAAATAGTTTTGCTACTTTTTATCAGGTATTTTTGGCTTAATATAGATGAGGTAATTTTCAATAAATAGGTATCAGCAATATTGTAAAACCATAGAGAAGATGATTGCTAGGTTAATTGGGAGGGATCCCTTTTTGAGTGTCCCCTTCATACAAAATTAACCAGTTTAGAGTCTAGGGAGATTATGCGAATCAGACCTGCATAAATTGGTTTGCAGAATTGAGAAGGCGCTTGGAGAAAAATTAATAGCCAGAGGTGTCTTTCTGGACATCGAAGGGTCCTCTGACAACACAGCCTCTCAGGCGATTGTTAATGCAGCTTGAGATGTGGTATTGATGGTCAGATATGTGGTTAGATAAAGTTGTGGGGGCGAGCGTTAGTGCAAGGACTACGAGAGGTTGCCTTCAGTGTGGTGTCCTTTCTCCTCTTTCTCTGCTTGAGATTTTGAGCAGTACTGGTTTTGCAGATGTCACTGTAATTCTTGTGAGTGGCAAGTTTAATACAAAAATCACGGAACTGACCAATGTAAGTCTAAGCATGGTGGGAAACTGATGTGATGGGATGGACTTTGATGGAGTCGATTTCACCAAGGCTGCCATGGTCGTCTTTACAGTCGTCATCTTATCATTTATAAAGGGTATTGGCCTAATATTTCTGAAAGGCTCTTCCACTGAGTTCAAGTCGGAATTCAAGTACCTGGGAATCATCCTTGATAAGGGTTTAACTGGGTATCCGATCTGGAGAAAGTTGTCGTCAGATGGAATTGTCCTTGGTGCATTGCAGACACGTGATAGGCGGGTCTTAGGAACTTAAGCCAAGGCTTATGTATTCGCTTTATGTTTCCGTAGTTGGGCCTGCATTAACGTTTAGGTGTGTTACTTGGTTGCCAAAAACTGAGTTCTGGATGGCAGTAGCTAATCTGGATAGTACCCAAAGGATGGCTTGCCTTGCACCAGGCGCAGATCTAAACTGCTGTCTCAACCTTGCTCCCTTAGACATTGTCATTTGGGCTATGAACAGGAGGAGTACCTTCTGTCTTCAGCAGGTGAAGCTTCGGGCAGCCTCGGGATGCAAAAGTGGGCATTGCATGATTAGCCTTCTGATCCAGGGGATGCGATGAACATTATCATTGATCACATGCCTCAAAGTTTTCCTTCGACAAACCTTTCAGGGTTGTGATACTGTTTAGGGAGGCTGGTTGGAGGGAAATAAAACTTTTTCACCAGTGGAGCTTCAATAGTTTACGGATTACTCTAACACAAAAGATGGTGCAGATACTGGGATTGTAGAAATGAAGCCATGCTGGGGCCTGGTGACCGCTATGGGTCTCTATCCTACTGTTTTTCAGACAGAAGTCACAGCCATTTTGGAATTGGAGTATATGGCACAGAAGTAAGACAATTAGAATTTTCCCAAATATTCGGGGAGCATTGTAAGAGTTTGACTCTCGTGTGTTCAACTATAAACTTGTCTGGGATTGCTATCAAGTAGTTTCTTTCCTTGGCAGAAACAACAATGTGACTGTTTGTTGGGTTCTTGGTCATGAGAAGGCCTCTGTGAACGAAAGAGCTGATAATTTGGTTCAGCGTCCAACATTGCGGTGCCTCAACTATTCAGTGATATTTCTAGGGGTGAACCCTTTAAGCCTATCTCGAAGTAGGTTTACACTGAATATGAGAGAAGATGGAGGCTGTATTTGTGTTTGAAGATGAGTAGTCTTGTAGTCGTGTTCTTTTCGGGTGGCGTCTATTCTTCTTTCCTTAGGCATATTGATGTATTCTCAAGTTGTGAGTCTAATTACGAGACATGGCCATCTGAGGCAGTATCTTCTAAGAGTTGTTCGGAGGATCCTCCATGTAGATTGTGTGAGCAGGAAGAAACTTCTGAACACCTGCTGCTTAACTGTCCTACAATAGCAACTGGCCGCTGCAACATGTTTGATAGTGTGGGAAATAGTGGTAAATTCCCCCAACTGGATCAGTTGTTTCCCCCAAGGAACTGATCAGTTGTTTATGGCGGTTTGTAGAACTGCTGAATCTGTAAACTGGCTGGCCTGGTGGTATACTTCCAGGGTGCGCAGAAGAAAGATTGAGTGCATGGCAATAGGCCACACTTTCGAAGAAAAAAGTACCGGCACTGTTCAACGCATTTTAATTTGAACGTTTACAGAAGACCTGTTGTAACAAAACTCAAGACAACTTGGCTCAATACAATAACAAATATATAACATATTCTCTGATGGATAATAATTTTTCTGTTTGCACTCATGTAAATGTAGCTTTTAAGCGCCGAACTGATCAATTTTGTAATGTTATCTGATTCGCTCATAATGCTGAATAATTTCTTTTTTACTAATCACGCTACGGAATATATCTGATGAAGCGGACTTTACTTCATCATGGAGCAACGAAATAAATTGATCTCCCTATAATTTAAGGTGATTTTGTTGTCTACGTTGAGTGTTTGACTGTCAATAAAATACAAAAGATCATTATGATATTTCTCTTTGGAATGAACAAGTAAACGTTACTCACTGTTGGAAATCACATGAGATAAGAAAAAATTGACAGAAAGATTTTGGTTGCCTTGCCATACGTGTTAGGTTATTACATTTAGCTTAAAGGACGTAATTAGATTTAACTGTTTACGAGACGTTTCCGCTACATTGGTGAAACCTTTGAAATGTAGAGACAATTCATCGATGTAATTTAATTTTGTTTCTAGCACAAGTTATTAAATACAATGAGAGTTGACCCTGGACCTATTCTATGACGTGGAGCGATGTCTTTGGACCCTGGTGCATCTGCCAAATCGAAAGAAAACGATGATGAAAAATTGCATAGCTGTCAAAAAGCTAGCCAAAGTTATAGCAAAATGTTTATTGTTGGAAGGGAGTTGTGTTTCCTACTCCTCATTGTGTTCACAACCTATGCCTCATTTAATTCGTAAGTGGTTTCATTGTATCTGATAAAACATAATAACATGAAGTATAATTATTTGTAGCCCTGATTATATTAACAGTATTGGATTAACTGTTTAATTTGTCATTATCCTTAGAATTACATCTGAGGGGTCTAGCAAGTAGTAGATTTTTGTAAATAATTTAATGTTAGAAAGTAAATTTATATAACTAGAATATAAAAGCATAATTTCATATATCGAATACTAGACTATCGACATCAAAGTATCTATAATTCTAAATAAAAATGATATGTTTATAATATAAATAATGTATTTAATGTATAAGGCCTACAGTGACAATTTCATAATTAATAAATGAACCAGACGGATCCAACAAATAATTAGGAACAAAAAATAGGAAAAACTCGGAAATGATTAAGAAGTGATAACAAACATTTGGAATATAAAAATAAATGATAACTTGACAATATTAAGAATTAAAATAGGAAACTTGTGGAATCTATAATATGCTTTCTCTTGGGTAATTTTTAACTGCTTTCAAGAAATGGTTGAATGTGTCCTCTTCAGAAAACCGCACCTCTCTTCTGTATAAATACAGATGGTCTGTGAGCGGGTCAGATGGTATGCTACTTTTCAAATAGCATTTCATGGCCTTTCACAAGCTTTTAACTGTCTTGAGTGTTGGCGCAAGTTGTTGGGTCTAAACGATTGACAGTAAAATGGATGAAACTACATTCACTCTTAAATATGCCTTCCATATGTCTGTGACTATGGTTGTCCCCAGCTTTACACGCTTTAATACAAGAGGAATTAGGGATTTTACATAATTTGTTTTCAAGGCAAACCTGAATTCTGTATCTACAACCATTCTGTGTTTGTCCTTCTGGTATGGTTTCAATAAAACCTAACATCCTTATTTCCACTACCAACCTCACTTTGTCATATTTTCATTTTCCTATTTTGCATTCATGTATTTCCACCACCATCACAGTACCTCTAAGTTTTTCTTCCCTTTTAAATTGTTCATCAATCCATAAAAAACAAACCTCTCTACAAAACAACAGCCAGTCAGATATCCTACTTCTTGATGGGTTGTGTAAATTCAAACTACACTCAATAATTAAAAAAATCATAGTTGGTCTGGTTTCTGGTAAAAAAAAAGTATATCAAACTCCAAATGATGCCCATGTCAAACTTAGATCATTCAAAGAAACTGTTCTTTAGTGCATTTTTACTGGAATTATGTCCACTATTACTTTTTTTTTCGTCTGAACATGACCATATTTGCTTCTCTCATAATTGAATTTGTTTTTTCCCCACAAATTCTACATAATGGGTTTTTTGTTACATACCAACATCTTGAAGCCAAGAAAAACATGATTTATCATATTTTATAGCAATTTTGTTTAGTTTTCTAAAACTTACTGATATTTGTAATTAAGCGTAGATGAATTCACTTATTTAAAAGTCAAATATAACGGTATTATTTGAAAGTGCTTATAGTTCATTTAACTTAACTGTTTAAATTATTAATAAGTAAGTTATTGATTGATTATAATAATTAAATAATATCGTTTGTCAATTTCAATGTAAAAACTGGGTCCGGGTGTCGTACTCTACCCGAGTATTAAACTACTTAGATCAGCTTATTCATTTTAAAATGTGGTAGTACTTAAGTTTAATTTTTTATGGTTACTTTGATGAATCCGGTTTAGATGATACTTGGTAATAATTACTTTTTCATATACCCTATGCGCTCTTTACATAACTACAATAAAAAATTCAACTTCTTTGCTTTATCTTAAGTGTATATATTAACATGAAAAACATCTTCAAAGACCGCAAAATAGTAAGTGGCTACCTCAAAAATTGACTCAGGGAACCAAATTATCAATAAATAGTAGAAAAACATTCTAATCATTGTTATTTGCAATTACATAATTTCACCTCTTTTTAATGTATTGAAACAATACCGTTCAAAATTGATTCATACATTTGTGCATGATACGTAATAACAGCCACGATAAACATACCTTACTTTTGTTATATGCTGTCAAACGTGTTATATCATTTAAAATAGTAAAAAGTAACAACAAAATGTTACACTGCTTTGTTTGTTTAATTTAATAAATACACATAGGCTAGATATTTTTTATTCATAATTATGGTATTAATTTAGATTTATAATAGCTGAACTATTCTGTAATTTGAAATACCTATAAATAAATTCAGTTCAAGATTTTGGGTTCTGTAGTTGATTTGTTTGTGGTGGTAACTGCTCATTATATTGCAGCCCCTTCAAATCCAGCAAACTAGAACAAAAGTCATGTAGATTGCGATAAGTGCATCCAGATTTTATGTAGATATTAATAAACGAGCAGAGTATGATAAGTGAAATAGTTTTTATATCACTTGGTATAATCATTGATATTGCATTTGTGGAATTACAGAAATTATCAGTAAATATTAACATAGCTAAAATATTAAATACATGTCATATGTTTGAAATAAAAACAATAATTTAGTATGTACAGTGACATAATCTCATAAATATTTAGGAAATATAATCATAAAACAAACAATTGGAATAGGTAATAGGGGGCATTTCAACTAAATAATAAAGAACTCATAACAACTAAGCAAACATATTGAAACAAAGATTTAAAATCCAGTTTATTACTTTAAATGTTACTTTGGTTAGTTTTGTAAACTTAATTATAATTTTTATTTAGATTAAGTCACTTATCAAATAATATGTCTACAATCTGAAAATAAGTTTATGTTGGCACAGATGATTTAAGTTAATTAATTGATCAGTGTTATTAATGAGTCTTGGTTGATTGTATTGAAAGATATCAAAGATATCTAAACTTCACACGTTTCAGAAAAGAATGGAGAATCTTATGACATTGTTGATTGGGTAGTAAAGAAACATGGCATCTTGAATGTCTCTTCTGGGCTCCAGGGAGTTTAAATTTAGGTCTTTTTCCAAGTTGGAGACTGATACTTCATTATAGTTGTATCCCAACCTGTAGCCAACAATTCTAACAAATTTTCTCTGGATTCGTTAATAGATCTTGGCTAAGGTAAACCTGGTGAAGGAACTCTACGGTGGAACTGTACTCCAAAAGAGGGCGGACATGTGCAACATGTATGGTTTTTAATGACATTGGATCATTTAGATGGTGAGAGACCCGTGAAAGCATTCCTAATATTCTCAAAACCTTGCTGCACACACTATTCACATGCTCAACAGGACTTAAATTGTGGCAGAGAAAATCTCTTAGATCTTTTACTGATGACTGCAGGTTCAGTAGATGATCTGAGACAGAATAATCACAAATCACTGGAGATTTTTCCTGTGAAATTACACAACAGAGCATTTTTCTGAATTTAAAGGTATACCATTCTGCCTACACCAATGCTCAACATCACGTATGGTATACCATCCTCATAAGGAAAGGATCTCTAGGAGTAATAAAGAACAATTACTCATAGCTCTAACCTGGTTGTAAAGCTTAATAGCGTTAGCAAACAAAAGGCAATGTACTTTCAGCTTGGCTATGATATCATTTATGAACAGATGGAACAATAAAGGACTAAGGTGGGAACCCTGAGGCATCCTTGTTGAAGTCATTCGACTTCACATAAGTCTTCTATCGACCAGATAACTCGTCATCCAAAACAATAGTGTCCCATCAATACTATAGACTTCAATCTTAGCATTTAGAATCAAATGATCAACTTTGTCGAAGGCTATGCTAAAATCCAAGTAGATGATGTCCAGTTGACTTCGTTCTGAGAGGCCTCTACCATACTACAATGTTGGATGACAAGGTTTGTTACAATGGTTCTCCCTATGTAGAACCCATGCTGTTAAGTGTGGAAAGACAAAGAGAGACAAGTAAATGAAGAAACTAGAGATCCTGACTCGGAGGACCAAATGTTACGTTTTGGAAAGAGCACAATAAAATTAAAAATTAAGAACAATTACATCCGAAGATGAAAGGACGGGTGAGACATGAAGTATAAAGGGTGTATCTTATGAGGATTGATTCAAACTCACCGATGTTGATATTCATTCTTGCCTTGCTTCATCTGAGGGGAAGGGGTTTTCCAAAGTTGAAGTAGGATCCACGGAAGAACAAGTCACTTTCACTGAGAATGTCATTGGCATCGGAGTAGGAACAAGTTTAGAGAGGAACCATCACGAGAACAAAGGGATAAGCTACCGCAATCGGAACATGTTACCTCCGACGGAAACCGTGATACACACACTAACGAGTACAAAAAAGAGCGCATAGAGAAACATGATGGCACTACTTTGCCCAAGAGAGACAGACTCGGCGAGCTTCAATACGAGACTACAACAAGAACAAAGTACGAGACTATAAGGCTAAACACTACACTTAGTAGAGGTTTCAAAGGAGAAGTCTATGTCTCTCAGTGATATTCAGGAAGCTCCTGTAAAAGTTTGCGAGAGTTGGAACCCATATACTATGTTCAAAGTCCTAGCTTCAGAAGTTGGGTAAGTTATAAGTTGGTCTTGAAGTGCACTCGGTTTTGTCCCACAGCAGTTGACATGTTTAACTAACATTTTCAAGTACTTTATCAAAATAACTAATTAAAAAATAATTTCATTTCATGGGTTCAGTTACTTACTGATGAGTGCTATATTTATCACAACTCTGTTTAACCTTTATTCTTCTTATTGTTAATATAATGATCTGATGTAATAATGTTACAACTCTAAACATTAGGTAAAACACTAACACTGGATGTTTAGATCCATATTACAGAATTGCCTTGTATTACAGTATAAGATTGATGTATCAAATTTCACACTCAGTATGTCTATAACAGCAATATTGGGAGTGCCCCTGCTCCGGCCCCGTTCTTCCCACAAGGCTCACTGGTTGCCGACTACTTCCGGGGAGAGCTGGAGGCAGCGCTGGTTCGGGCAAGTGAGGGTGACATATCGTTCATCATGTACTACGCACCATGGGATGCAGACAGTCAGGCTGCCCGTAGACACTTTGACACTGCAGCTACCCAACATTACCAACAGGTATGTTGATATAAGTATGATTAAAAAATCTTAAAAGGATAAAATGTCCTTATTCTCTTTTTCTTCTTCTAAGGTGTGACACACTGCCAAGCATTGAAGCCTCAAGCAGACTTTTGTACACCCTGGAAGTGTACGAAAGGGAAAAAAATTCAAATACTTTTTTAAAAGCTATATATTGTATTTTTTTTATATAACAACCTTGTTCCCTTCAAACTTCATTATACTTTACATAGATGTTCAATCGGTGCTATCACTGTTCAAAATGTTTTGTACTCTTCTTCAGTAATCGCTGACAGCTCCTTCTTCACTTTTTTCTTGATATTGTCTAAGTTGTTGAATCTGAGTCCTTTCACATTCTTTTTTATACAAGGAAATAAGACAAAATCACATGGAGTTAGGACAGTTGAGTAAGGTGCGTTGTCATGATGGGAAACCCAATCTCCAGTCTACCACAAATTTGGTCTTTTTTGACGAACATTGCAGCTCAATCCTCATAAAACTTCTAATTTAAAATTCTGACAAAACTTCTAATTAAAAAGCCTGATAAAAACCTTTAATTAATGGTTTGGTTTGAAGAAGCAAACTCTGAATGAACTACCCCTGTCTCATAAAAAAAGAAAATGAGCATTGTCTTCATGTTTGATTTGACTTGATTTTTTTTTATGGAGTGCAAATACCGTCTTCCATTGACTTGATTGTTGCTTTGTTTCTGTGTCATAACCGCAGCACCATGACTCATCCCCAATAATGAATATCACCAGTAATCAGGAAATCATGATTAGTTTTTCAAGTTATTTTTTAAAATCACGACATGTTTCAACTCGATATTGTTTTTGGTTGTCTGTCAGAGCGCTAGACATAAACTTGGCATAGACTCTTCTCATTTCCAAATCTTCAGATAAAATTCACTGAACTGTATTCCAAGATAACCCGAATTCCAAGATCAACTAATTGGGCAGTTGATGGACATCCGAAACGAAACTTGTCATTAATGGACATTTTACCATTTATAAACCGAGAAAATCCCTTGTACACAAGTTTTTTTTCCAAAGTGGCATCTTTGTAGGCTGTGTTCAACATGAAAGCAGTTTCAACAGCATTTTTACTGAGCAGAACACAAAATATCATAGCTGCATACTGTTCAGTCAAACTTGTCACCTTAAAACAGGGCAAATAGCACAAAACAACAGCAAAAACTGTCACAACAGGAGAACAGAACAAACCAGTTCGGCGATTCAGACACTACTGAAATAGTGATGAATAGCACTATTGACACCTAGCATTGAAGTTTGTACTGCACAAGCTCCACCCACAGCAGAGTTATTTCGGAAACTTTTGGGTACCCCCTCGTACTATGAAGCTTATCAGTTTACAATTTCAACAGTCCCATAAAATACTGAAAACAGAGCTGATCAGGTCTTCCTAGAAAAATGTCCAGAATGCCAGAAATGGTGAATGTTCTCTTACTATCACAGAGTAATCAAAGCAGCTTACTCGTACTTATTACATCATTTAAAGAGGCGATAATCTCAAAAAATTCTGACTATAAAGATGTTTCATCAGATGCCAATAAAATTGTAAATGAAAAAATTGTAAAAGTTAGCTGTAAATGTCTGTTTTTATTTATAATATTAAAGCATCTTACTTTCCAAACAACCCTCATATAATTTTCATTCTTTTGGTTCTTTAATTTTATTCCCATTTATTCTATTTCTGTATTTCAACATACTGGTATAAGAGGATAACTTGTCTTAGTTTTAGAGGTTGAAGCTTCCTTTGTGGCTGGGTGCGAGCCTAGATATGAAGGAGGTATATGTCCCAATCTGCTTTCACTGGTAGAGATTGCAAGAGTGCTAGGGTTTTCCAGCCCATTTCTCCCAGTGTTTCCCATGTCAAAGCCGCGGTTAGGCCTGGTGTTGTCTTGGAGGAAAATGACAACTCTGATGGGCTTATAGTTTCTTTTTTTTCGATAGGCGGCTTTCACCGACTGTAACAACTGACAGTAGTAAGCTGCATTCACTGTACATTGATCATGCAGAAAATCGATAAATCAAATTCTCCAATAGTCCAAAAAAATTGTTGCATGGACTTTTCCAGCAGAATGAAAGTTTTGGCTTCCACATAAAAATCTTCATCCATTCTACGCCACTCCCTACTTGCCATTTTTGACTGGAGGGTGTAATGGTGTACCCACAACTAATTGCTTGTAACAATGTGCTTTAAAATACCCCTCCTTCTTGTTGCAATTGATCCAGAAGCCTTCCAGAGATCTCCAACCTAACCTGCTTTTGGTTTTCAATCAACGACCATGTAACCTATCGAGCACTAATTTTTCTGAAACTCAGCCCATCAGTGATTATAGATTGAACACTTCCATAGCTGATACGTACTTCTGATGAAATTTTTTTCCATGGTTAACCGCGATCACGTTTAATAAGTTCTCGAACAGCACGAATATTGTCATCTAAAAGGCTTGTCCTTGGGCGTCAGTCATGACTTCTGTTTTCAGCCCATTCACGTCCATCCTTGAATTCTCTTGCCCACGTAAACACACGGTTCTGAGACAGTGTATTGTCTCCAAACTCCAAACTATGCCCACAAACGAGTTAAAATTTCAGACGGTTTAACGCCTTCATTGGTTAGAAAAAAGCTTTATGATAATCTTTTGCTCAACATACAAAGAAACTTGCTCAGTGATGACTGTACTGACGGCAGTGCTGAACTAAACACTAACCAGAACAGTTCACCACACAGCATCATCTAGTTAGGACCTGTATTCTAAGCAAAATTAACATTTATATTTGATTTAGCCCCATATATTTTGATAATGCTTAATTTCTCTCTGGAAACTGTATAGAAAACTTAAAGGTGCAGAGGTATTTTTCATTTTTTTTGTACTGGTAGCATTTGAATTTATGAAAATGATATTTTGTTAAAGAAAATAGTCCAAACCTATTTTCAAAGTGTTATTGATCTTTTAGTTAGAAAACTGCAGCTCTGAGCTCAATAAACAGAATTGTTACAGGTGTACTTTGCTGGTATCAACTGCTGGCAACCAAAAAGTGACTGCAGGAAAACGCTTGACAAAATACAACAGTTTCCCAAGCTAGTGGCCTATATTACACACGAGACCGGTGTGGAATATCGTGGTCCACGTGAACACCGGTACATGAGTGCATTCCTGGAAGGTATTATGCGACCATTACACCGCGTACATGGACAAGCAGACTTGGTCAATCTGAGGAGTGCCTATAACGTGAGTGCTATCTTCTAATATTATTTTGTTATAGAAAGGAAACAATAACATTCTTGGAACAAACTGTTGAAATTTATTAATAAACATAGGTAATTTGTTTAACAAATTGTGGGATGAAATTGAAATTTTAAACATATTTCATCAGGATTTCACTTCTGCAGGATTTAACTACTTTTGATGAGAAATCATCTTCTGCTAAAGCCTTTGCTTTTAGTGTTTCTATAATTTTATTAATTTTAAAACAGTTTGTTTTGCAGATGTACAAGGGGGTACCCAAAAAAAAAAACCGGAATTATTTTATAAAAATTATATATTATCAAATTTTTTACAATACGACCTTATCTCCTTCAAAATAATCTCCATTACAACTAATACACTATTGTCCCAACGGAATTTCCATTGATCAAAACATTTTTTGTAGTCATCTTTAGAAATGGCTGCAAGCTCGAGCTTTGTTTTTTTCTTAACCTCTTCAACGCTGTCAAATCGTTGACCTTTCAATCCTTTTTTCATGTGTGGAAATAAAAAAAAGTTGCATGGAGCGAGGTCAGGCGAGTAAGGTGCGTGGGGCAGCGGAACCATGCCGTTTTTGGCTAAAAACTGCCTAACTGAGATGGCTGTGTGTGCCGGTGCATTGTTGTGGTGGAAGAACCAGTCTCCAGTCTGCCACAAATCGGGTCTTTTCTGGCGAACTTTTCGCTGAACCGAGCTCCAAGTTAACCCACTACTCTCTGATAGTTCCTCAATTGTCTGTCGACGGTCGGTGAGCACAAGTTCACGAATTTTCTCAACATTTTCGTCCGTTCGAGAGGTTGATGGACGTCCAGAACGAGGTTTGTCTTCAATCGACATGTCGCCATTTTTAAATTGAGTGAACCACTCGTAGACCTGAGTTTTCCCCATAGCATCATCTTTGTAAGCTGTATTCAACATTAAAATAGTTTCTGCAGCATTTTTACCAAGTAAAAAACAAAATTTCACAGCTGCACGTTGTTCACTTAAACTTGCCATGACAAAAAACGAAACAAGAACAAAACAGGGTTAGCGAAAACAGTCACTACGAACGAACAGAATGCACTAGGACAACGGAACTGGGGTCACTGAGCTCACAATGGGTTGCGCGACACACGCCTAGCGGCAGGAATGTGTACTACACGCTGCCAGCAATACAATTCCGGTTTTTTTTTTGTACCCCCTCGTAAAGTTTAGACAAGTGAGATTATGTGTATTGAGTGGTTTTTATTAGATGAAAATTGCCTTGCTCATTATTTTAGAGAGTTCTTTTGGCTATATTGGCAAAATATTTGTTTAGATGGTTTGCCATTTCAAGTGATGTGGGAGATAATAAGTTGTAGTCCCAATAAATCTCGATGATGATCTAGCAGTAATGTAGATGGATTCAGGTTAACATATATTCTTCAAATTATGGGTATAATACAAAATGAGAATCAAATGAAAGATTGCAGTTCATGTAAATAAACATCAATTGCATAGTTAGTTATTTTCCCATGTGTGATTTATTATATATTAGCAGTTACCCGCGGCTTTGCACGCAACTTCGCAAGGTTTGTATGGGTATGAGCACTTCTGGTTCAAGTAAATTATATTTCTAACAACAATGTTCAGTAGGCTTCTTCCCACGATAAAGAAAAAATGTTAAAAAGTGTATATTTATTGTCATTTTAACTTACTCCGGCCTTAGTATTTTTATTCCAAAGCTGATTTTGCCTCTCTCCCGATCAAGAATATATATATATATATATATATATATATGTATATATATATATATATATATATATATATATATATATATGTATATATATATATATATATGTATATATATATATATATGTATATATATATATATATATATATATGTATATATATATATATATATATATACATTCACAGCT
Source organism: Homalodisca vitripennis (assembly GCF_021130785.1). NCBI lineage: Eukaryota > Metazoa > Arthropoda > Insecta > Hemiptera > Cicadellidae > Homalodisca > Homalodisca vitripennis. The sequence continues at coordinate 108,244,844 of NC_060208.1, forward strand.
CTGAGAAGCCTACTTTTTAGTTAGACTACATTGTCTCTTATATCTGCACGCTAGCAGTTACCCACTGCTTTTTGGCGTTGCACGTTTATGACCTCTTCTGGTTCAAGTGAATTATATTTCTGACGCCAATTTTGAGCTTGCCTTGTTGCCACAATCAAGAAAATACATCAAAAACTATAATTGTGGCCATTGTAATTTACTTCAATATTAGTATGTTTTGTTCCACAGTTGATTTTGTTTTGTTTTCTGATTAAGAAAATATATAACATAGATCAGGCAAGCCTACTCCTGTCAAAAGGGAACTAAGATGGGTTTTATGTCAGTCTTTAAATTTATATTAAACGTTTTTTTAAATATTTTAGAACATTTGAGCTGGAATTGGTTCATTAATTCTAAATAACAGTCCAGTGAAATTTCATTTACCATAGTTCTTGTCCATTGCTTCAAAAGTAGTCTTCAGAGTCAAATTCTGACCTTCTTATGTTTTAGGGCATTTTCTAAAGTAGATGAGTACTTACCTAATCGCTGAAATCTAAGACTGCGTTATAAACTATGGTTACTTATTATTATAAAATTTACTCATTATAAATGTAAACAAATTGAAAATAATAAACAAATGTTTACTCAGAAAAGTTGTTAATTAACAAATTTGTCCCCTCAGTAAAAAGATTTAAAGTCTAAAAACTTACTTGCTTGTGCTGTTTTGCTCTTCGATAACACTCCCAGTCACCCCTCTGAATCTGAACTAAAAAATGAAACACCATGGCTCGGTCCCGTCATGGTCAGATATGAGAGGTTCTACTGTATGTATATATACAGATATTGTTTATGGTATTTATTTGTTAGAATTTTATTTTGGTTATGTCTTTTGTTTTTGGTTTGAGTTCTGTTTATATGTTTTAATTCAGTGTGTTCTGATGAAGGGTTCTGTGAACTCGAAAATTAAACATGAGCACTGAATTTTTGTTTCTGTTTTTGTGTACACTTTAAAGTACTTAGAAGAGTATATATATATATATATATATATATATATATATATATATATATATATATATATATATATATATATATACACACTCTTCTAAGTACTTTAAAGTGTACACAAAAACAGAAACAAAAATTCAGTGCTCATATATATATATATATATATATATATATATATATATATATATATATATATATATATATTGTGTTAATATGCTACTGTTTAATTATTGTAAAGACACTAAAAATTATTTTAAATCAAACTTTGTTTACTATACCCTCTATTTTGCAGGTAGTGGTAGTGGCCTACCTGAACTTTCAAGGAATGCGTGGCGGTACGCCGTACCGTGCAATGTACGAGACTGCACTCAAATTCCTAGAACGGGATGTCAGACAAGAGATAGCATTTGCTGTGGTGACTAGCTTCAAGACCACAGTGGAGATGGGAGTAGACAGAAGCCCCTGCATCAAGCTCTACCTCTGGAACGAGACTTTGGTGAGTGATTCTACGTCACTCTTGCTGTTTGTGTCATTACTAATTGTTTTTGCTGTTAAACACAAATAGTATTATATGTATACCAACGAAGGATGAGTGATGTCTAGCCTTGCTAATGGCCATTCATCTACTGGTTTTAGCCAAGAAACTGGTTTTTATGGTAGGACAATGGATCAATAATAAAATCCATTCCTTCACCACTTACAAGTAGCATGTATACATTTACTACATTTAACACTACTCAAGTGGGGATGTGTGGTTACTCAAGAAGATGCCATTAGACTCTAGCTTCCAACGATGACCAAAATCTGACCTACAAAAAGCTGTATTACAAGATCATGTTTCTGTAGTTCCAATTTTGGTAGTACATTCCCTTGTTATTATACCAGGTCTATTCTGGTACCTTGGTTGGGAACACTCATGTTTTTTAAACACTGCTCATTCTGAATGGTGATATCATGTGGTCCTTGTACCAAAGTGTACGCTTTTTTATTGTACCAAGCAAGGTCATACATTTACTAAAAAAGGCCAGTCCTTTTTTTATATCTTTATACCATTCACTGTAACACTCTAAGTGAAATCTGGGAAAACAAGAAAAATTAGATCATAAAGCTTGATGGGCTTCAAGTATAAATTTCAGTATAAATTACATACACCCATTTATCCAAATTGCTGCACATCATAAATCTGTAATATCTGCCAACCATTTGGACTGCAATTGTCACTAAATTCAAGGCTTGTGGGCTAAACCTAAGTACAAGGCAGTCAGATGCATTGCTCATGATCCTAGAGACTCCAACTATTTTGTCTTCTCACATACACCAAATTAATGGTTATGGCTAGCTCAGACAACTATAAGATCTACAGTGTAAGCTGTTGTTTCTTTTTTTTAATTAGTTGGTCCCAATCATATATCATCAATAACAAAGTTAAGCAAGTGGTATTACAAAGCAATTAATTACAGATTCTTAATTTAAGCTCATAGTTATTGCAGAAAATCAATACTGAAGAGCATTTTCAGTGTTTGGCTCCAGTATCTATGAGATTATGAACATGTTGTAGGACTACCCTGGCCACTTCTCAGCAGACCAGCTGACAGACTGGGTGACATCTCGGCTACATCAGGTATCACTGTGGCTATCACCACCAGGTGTGAAAAGTCTCACACTCGCACCATACGTCACCCAGGGTCCTGCCCTCGTCATGTTCACCCCACTGGAGAATTTTGTAATGTACGACATGGTGAGAGATTCACATTGTATTTGTCTATTGTAAACCCAAAAATTGGAAGTATCATTTGGTTAAAGCTTGTCAAAAGATGTTAAATAGTAGAGGACAGAGTAGCAATCCTTTTGGAATGCCATGTTCTACTTATACGAGTTCTATCTACAAAATTTCATCAATAGTACTTGTTGGAAATACCTTTATTGACTGTTAAAGTAATCGCCATCATGTTTTTTAAGTGTCTCATTTTGAGATTCCAGTGCTGCGATTGGTGTTCCTCATTTGCACATTGTATAGTACTTATATCTGTTGTTAAGCCATAGGCACATTTTGGCAAACTTTGTTTGTGTTTACACGTATTTAAAATGCCTCTGTCAATGGAGAATCTCACAGACTGTGGAATACATGTTATAAATTCTTATCTTAAGGGTAAAGATGTGAAAGCATTAAAAATTCACTGTCAGAATATGGAATGTACAGTCAAAACATAATGAGTGATGGGATGGCACAGAAATAGGTAAGAACTTTAAAAAGATGGCCGAAAGAATGTTCATGATGAAAAATTAAGTGGACAACCCATAGTGATCAGTGATAATTTGGTGCAGAAAATCAATGAAAATGAGAAAATGAACTGATTTTTTCATAATTTATTTGTTATCAGAAGAGTTTCCTCAAGTTACAAGAATTGTTCTCTATGACATTATTGTAAACCTATTAAAAAATGGATTGTTTTGCTGCATGAAAATGCCCATCCATATGCAATCAATAAATTTCCTTATTGTCAAAAACAAATTTTGTGCAGGCAAGAACCGCTATTCTACAATTATTCTATATACAATAACTTTATAATAATTTTATACTAATAAAATGCTGTTGTCAGTTTACTCCATAGTAGTTTCAAGCTAAATAATGGATAAGTGTAATAATTATAATTTTCATAATATATTAAATGTCTCATGAGGTAAGAGAACAATAGGCTTTAATTTATAATTAACAACACAAAGATTTTATCAAAAATTTAACAACATCAAGGCAACAATCATAATTTAACAGAAATTATAATACAAAACTTTAAAAAGTTACATTTTACAAGAATTCAGCAAAAAAATATTTTAAAACCATGTGTCAAAACAAGCGCAAATTAATCTCAACAATATTTGACAGAGAACAATTTGACTATCATCCATAAAATCCCAATCTAGTGCCCAGTGACTATTTGCGTATTTGCCACTGAAGAACATATTAAAGGTCAGCTCTGATACAATGACAACAGCACCAGACAATCGTGTTGCAGTCACTGTTAAATCAGGTGAAAATTTTATATAATGATGCCATAAAACAGTATGATAAGTAAGTGCCTTTATATTGGTTGAAATTATTTAGAAAAGTAGATAGGAGTTTAAGTTGCCATATACAAATAAATAGTTACCAAAAGTTAACTTGTTTTATACATACCAAAACTTTCCTTACTTACAAAAACATGCCTTGTATGTCATAAAGACTTCACTAAATGTGAAGATATTTGTATAGCATATGAAACAATTTTAATACTTAAAATGTACTTTTTAATTATTTTAGCTCCGTGAAGTTGGGTTGGAATACTACAATTGCAACAATAGTTCTGAGATATCCCAACTGGCTCAGAATATATCCAATTTTGTTTCTGGTAAGATGATTTCCATTCAAATATGTGTAGTTTGTGTTAAGTTTAATTTTATTGCAAGAAAACTTTAATAAGAAGTTTAAAAGCTCTCATATAGTGTTTGTCATGTGTGTGTCATGAAAGAAAAACCTCATAGTGGTAAACATGACTGTTATTAAAATAAAACATGATTACCACAATGTATACCACAATGTATTAATCCACAATCACCATGCAGTTAACTTTTCTCTCTGTTTAGTATTTTTCATGTTTCACTCTACTATTTCAGTGTATTTATAATATAAATAAGTAGCAACGCTATCAATATTTAATTTCTTATTTTTTTACACTGAAATTAAAGTTTAATGTAATTCTAGTAACACCACGATGGATTAAATAGTATAAAAAAGCAGTTTTATAGTTTTATAAATTATCCATTAATTCCTCTTGACTAATTTTGATTTTTTTAGGAATGAGAAAAAATCAGTTAAGTTTTATTGAAAAGGAAAAAGTTGACTTTATCCATTCTTGTGTGAATTCAGTGTTAACCCTTTTTTGCCTAGTACATTTGCAATGTACTAGTGAAAAATTTGATGGTGTTTTTAATCATTTTTGTAAGGGTTTTGTAAAGAAATCATAATTTTTTTATTTCAGTATGCTTTATTTTGTTTGTTGTAAAATTGTTCATATGACAAACTAAAAATGAAGATATAACTTTTATTGTATTATTTTGTATAAAATAATTATATATATATCAAATCATTATAAGTATAATTAATGTAAGCTATAACAATTATTTAGAACTGCAATA
>NC_060208.1:112765000-112860000 GCF_021130785.1 Homalodisca vitripennis
TACGCAAATTGCCAGATCCGATATAAATAAACCCCTCAACACGAAATGGATATTTGTTGTTGTCTTGTTTTTGTTTGTTAATACATTCATACGATTAATCAGTATCGATTAATTTAGCGGTTGAAATTGTTTGACACATCAATGCCACGGTTGTGGTTTACTTCAATGTTGTAAAAGAAAAAGTATCACTAGTAGTTATAGTTCAATTTAAAATCACAGGATCATTTAAAATCACATCCAAAAATGCATGGTTATATTTAATAGTTTATTATTGTCTTGGTCTTTTAGTAACACAAGAAGTATTGTGATCAGAAATTCAAACATGACATTTGTAGTCGGTCTGGAAGAATAAAAAGTTTAATTGGAAAAATAGAAAAAAGTGTTATTATTTACCAAGAGACTATGGTTTAACTCTGCATATAAAAATATTCTGTTTAATTGCAGTAAAATATAACAAACAACTTGTATGTTATTTTAAATCGTCTTATCTGACTAGTATATAAAAACATGTCAACATGAAAATGTGTGGACGTAATTATTGTTGTGTAGGATAACTTGGATATGTTAACATGATCTTCCCTTTGGGAGATGTAAATTCGAGGTACATGTTAAGATAAAAGTGTTTTACAGCTGCGTTCGTTAGTTCATGAACTGCTACTGGAAGTCCCCTTTGTGCATTTATGTATACTACATAATTCATGGTTACGTACACGGTTTTTTAAATGTTCTTCTTGAGCATTACAATATAACTTATTGTACACAAACTGCAACTATAAGATCTTGTAAGACAAGATTGCCTGGTATATTTATTGACAAATGAGATTTCCAATCGCCATGTTGAATTTATTTTAGGACAAGTATATTATGTATGTATGTACCCAGAAAGTACAGTAAAAATTGTGGTTTAATAAATATTGTTAAACTAGTATTATTGCTTTATTTACGTTTTATAGGCGTTTTAGAATGTAATGTTACATTTGTTTGACTTTGTTATTAAAATATAAAATTCTGTAAGACAGTAACAGAAATGTTTACAAAGAGAATATAGAACGTAAAAATTTTTGTAATATGAATTGGGTTCAATAAAGAATAATAACTAAAATTGTGTATCTTATATCAACTATGCTTTACACATTTGATAAATAGTCAAATGTCCTTTAATAGTATGTAGCTAGTGGTTGACTTTAGAATATTTAACCCTTACTTAGTTTTGGGATCCAGTTGCAATTAAACATTGATTTAATCTTAAATAAATATTGTTTATATCATACCAGGAACGACTATTTATATTATAAACAGTCTTTTTAAACATTACTTAATATTTTAGTTATTTAAGTGAGACATATTAAGTGAAAAATATCATAAATTAGTTTTAAATATAATATAGGTGTGAACAGTATTAGGTCTAATAATAGGCATTTGATCTACATACTAGTTGTAATGAAATGTTTCCAATGCTAAGCCGTTGGACTGGAAGAAATTCTCCACTTGCATCAACATTATGCGATGTAGTGTGAGACTTGTGTAACTATTGGCAAATGATTCTGACTTAATAATTAGTAATCTGAAGATAGTTAAAAGTTCTTTATATACTTTTTAAAATAATATTCATCGTTTATATTGGTAATCCCTAGGCAAGTACTGAATTCGATGTTATATACTCACTTCACGTACATTTATGGATGTTACAGAAGCGGTTGCTATTCCGGAAGCTTTTGTAAAATCCCCAGATGCTGCCTAAAAATGCTGACCTAATCTCCCTTCATTGGATATCATTATCCGGTGTGCCTTTTGCTTAACGTAAAAGGATAGCGGTTAGACAATATGTCCAGTAGTGGACAGTGGACATTTAAAAATAACATGGTAATTCAGATATATTGAATACACACTCTTTGATGACATGCTACAAAAATCTTCCATTGACAGATACGTAATGGTAGTAAACCATCTCAGAGAGGCTTATTCCGAAGGAAGTAAAACTCTATCGCCAGCGGAGCTTGAATAGTTCTGACTGTAAGACTAAAAGTGATGCTGGTTTTGCTATGAAGTCTGCGGTAAGTACCTTTGGTTTTATTACGTTTTCCAAGCCATTATGGAGTTCTATTAATCCCATTGTGGAATATGTTTGTTTGTTTGAAAGCCGTCATCAGCTGAATAGGACATACATCATTTTCACTGATAACCGGGCATCTTAAAATGCAATGGACCTTTATATTTATACTCAAAACTTCTCTGATATTGTTAAAATATTGTTTTTTTCACTCGTTAGAATTTAAAACATAACTCTTTGTTGGGTTTTAAGCCATATAAAAAATTGGAGGAACTGAAACGATTGATTCTTAGTAAACAATCTCAGCATCAAACGTAAAATTACCTCAGGCGTCATATACAGGCATATATGTGGCCTTTAGAGCAATTTCGAACCGAACACACGTAAAGAACCAAAGGAAATGGAAAGTGTTACTGAAGATGAGCGGCCTTGTTGTTTATTCATCTCTCTATAATGTAGCTATTCTCTTCTCTTCTTTACCAGATGTTTATTTTTTGTATAGTACGACATGGATATCTCAGTAAACATATTCAAAGAATGGGTATTTCCAGAGAGAGTCCTTTCTTTAGGCTTTGCAATGTGAAAGAGAGATCTATACAATGCTTGTTTTTATTGTCCTGTGCAATCTAAGGAATAACTTTCTGATGTTATATATTGATAGGACTTCATTTTCTACTTTTGTGGAGCGTAGTCATCTCTTGATATCCACGACCTATTATTGAAAAAAGGCTGTTCCTTATAAGAAAAAAATAAATATATGAAACGGTTGAAAATCCAACGTACCACGACAAAGAATTAGCATTAAAAATTTGGAAACAGTAACTATGCATAGATTATAATTTTTAGTAATGTATTATAACATTAGAATTATTGCTAATGCCTAAAATAAAACATGTAATATTCATTTTATCAGTAAAATAAATAAAGTATGAGTCCTAATAAGAAAGTTCTTCACAATACATCAGCACAAATTCTAGTCGTTGTAACTTAGTGCATGATCAAACATTAATCAGGTAGAGTCATTCACGATCATGCGAAAATGATTCACTATTGCATTTTCAAAGAGAATAGAGCTGCAAGTGGATGTTTGCCACTTCCAGTTTCGTGATTTTGTTCACTGAACAGTCGAGAGCTATGTCATTCACTATATACACGTCTGTCACAAATATTTTAATCACTGAGTACAAATAATGAAAAGAGAATGTATTAAACAAAATAAAAATAAACTATTTGGTATTTATAAAAAAAGAAACTCATAATACGAAATGTAGTATTATTTTCTTTATGACCAAATAAAGCGTATTTACTATACATTAATAATATATATTTATTATGTATATTACTAGGGAGTTCTTATACAAATTTCCTTATTGTTATCACCGTTATTATCATAAAATGTCCTCACCTCGTAAATTTTCTGCTTTTTTGCTGATATTGACTCCAAATTGCTAAACTAACATCTTTTGAAAATTATATTATTTATGTATTATATATGAGAATAATTAATTATGATATTAACTTATAAGATTTGAAATTTAATTCATTCAATCTTAATTTAAAATTGTTTCAGTACGTACAGTATTACTACTTGTACGCGTCTGTATATATTCGCTATCTGGCCAGAAACTAAAACTTAATTATGCTCACTAAATTCCGGGCGAATATCTGAAATAATTATATTGGAAAATATAATACATTTAAAATACATTTTTAATTTGCGCATATTTCTGTAACAATCACGGTTTCAATATCGATGTTATTTATTGTCTTGAAAAGGAATAGTTACATCTCAGTTACTTGAATTTATGGAATATATATGAAAAAGCGATTTCAGGTCACTTATTTTATACGGCGTGTCTTTAAGAGTAGTTATATCTCTCATAAGGTTTGAAGATAGTGGTAGTACAAAGTTTTAAGAGGTATACAGTATCATAGTGTCAAAATTACGTGAAGTCTGATCGAATCATAATTTGTTACGAAACGATAGGTATAATACAGTAAACCACTTATACACTTATAAATAATATTGTAAAGTTTCAAGACGGAGAAGTTTAAAATATTTGAAAATATTATGTCAATGAGCAAACCATTAAATATTTGCTATATCGCCAATGTTCTACAACAGATTAACCTTCTAATATAATTCGCATACGAATTGATCATTCAAGATGACAGGCGTAATGAAATCTACATGAATCTACATGAAATCTACCTTTCTACGAGTGGAAATTGTTTATGAACACTTTAGGAAAAATATCAATCAGTAGTATATGACGTAGGAAAAATATCAATCAGTAGTGTATGACGTAATCTCTAGCACACTTACTCTATATATTGAACTATTAATAAGGAAAATATCTTATTAAAAAAGTCAATTGTATGTTACAAGATTTAGTTAGGCTTAAATTGTAATTTGAAACTGAAAAACAAGTTTAAAGATAATTAAAAAAAATACAAACGTTTAGTGTCTGATTACATAAACTGTCAAAATATTGCGCACGTATATGTGCGCACGTATATATGGATATAATATGAGCTCAATAAATAGCCGACGATAAAACAAATTGTAATTCAACAGAATGTATTAGTCATTGATGCTAAAATTAAAACATTTCGAGCATACATAACACTGCTATCAACATCATCACAAACGTTTGAAAAACGTCAACGTCAGGGTACAATACTATTATTGCTTATATTTAGCTATGAGTTTTGTAACAAAATGTTTCACTAATATTAGAAAGTACTGTATATTAATGCCTTGATCTGTGCATGATTGATTTGCCAGTCACAAAATAAAAGAAGCGTTTTTGTTCATAACTGTTATGAACACAATATTGTGAATTGAATAAAAATAGACGCTGAGAACCGTAGTAGCTTTAAATCCTCAGAGAGTAAACTTGAACAAACAAAATATTTTAAAACAGCAGCAGCATCGAGCTGTTGAAATAGTTTGCATCATAGTATTGTTTCGACGCGATGGTTAGGTAGTTACTCCTACAACTCATGTTGTGTATTCAACAACAAGTGTGTTTTCCAAATAACCGATTTATTGTTTGTTTAACTCCCCTGCTGATATTGCTTTTAAATTTCAAATTTCACTGACATTACGTGTTCAATAATCTATAGGATTTCTGGTAACCTAAAACAATTTTAACCCTAGAACTGTTAATCGACATAATTATTACACCACAAAAGCGGCATTAACCGTCAAAATTTTGTCGATCAAACATTCCCTCGTATAATTACTTTTTATAATATACTCCGGTAACGTATCGATATAATTCATGCACCATTGGATTCGGGAAGAAAAATGCTAAGAAAAAGATGAGTTTTATTCCTCTTTGTATTATGGTTATGACGTAGCAAGCTTGTTATTTTGAACGTAAAAGAAAACGCGACGCCGTTTGTTGTGACCGCTATATTGCCGCTGCCGTTCTGTATCACTTTCGTGCCGAGCTGTGGATATTTGTAAGTTTTAATAGTTTTACGCGTGTTTTAGTGTCGTATTTAATGTGTAGTGTGTTGTTTGATGTCGTAGTAGTGTAAACATATATATTTTAGAATAAATCAATTTCTATTTACTGAAATATGTTTGAGAAATTACCGGCTTTGTGTAGGCTATGGCAAAATGACTTGGCTAAAATTCATTTCACATAGTTTGTTATTCTTTTCACTTACTAAACGTTATTTATAGCACTCTTTTAGCTCTGAAGTAACTATTTATTTTTGGTAAATAGATAGTTTTCACAATAAAATATATATTTCCTGTAATTTCTTTGGTTATATATAATAACTTTTTGGGTTATTCTATATTTTTTCAATATCTTTAGTTATATTTATAGTTTTCTAACTACATAATATTTCCTATTACTTATAAACCATAAATTTATAAATTTTGATATAGTACAAGTTTTAGAAACTATTTTATATTTTGCTGAATGAAAATTTTTCGCAAAATTTTTGAATAATGGCAAAATTTAACTTTTTTTACTTTTCAAAAAATAATTTATGGTAATTATTTCATTACTACTGTATATTATATTTTATTCTAATAAAATATGCAAAATAACATGTATTCATAGATAAATGTATTAGCAAAACTTGTTTTACCAAAGTCTTACGTGTACACCCGATTTTCAGGATTTATACGCATCGCTGCTTTTTGTTCTATAGCTTTATGATGCTTTCATAAATGTGTATAATGTTTATGTTTTTTCTGAAACTAGATAAAATTTGACACAGAATGGCTATCTCACTTATAAATATTTCTCATTATAACTTCATTTGCTAGGTATGGTCCCCCCCAAATTTAAGAAATATTTTTCGTAAATTTTATATTTGATTAATAAAAGTGTTTATTAGAAAATTTTTGATGGTTAATTTTACAATATAGTGCAATTCTACGTTTAATTCTGAACACAAAAATATATACTCTTATTTATATTGCTTTTATTTTATATTTTTTATAATTTTTTTAAAAAAATCTTGCGCGAAGCTCCAAAACAGCCCGACACTACAGGATGAAATGACCGCCAGTTCTAGGGTTAACTTCCTCCATACTTCTAAGCCTTTGCATACGTTCAAAAATATTCAGCAAACCCTCTCCTGCCAGATACTCACACACAAACTCCATGCCTGTATGTATGTATAATAAGTGCCTAGGGCGTTTATATTTGGTGTAAAACTCTACCTTAACATCCATATAGAAATGGGAACCATTGGTCCATTAGTGGTTCCAATTTCTGTATGTGAAGAAAGTAGCTTAGGTTATATTTTTCTTATGGATAAGCACGTTGGAAACGCAAATAACACAAAATAAACAAAGTTATAAACAAACGAAGAATCATATGTAACATTGGTAAAAGATACAAATATAAATTAAATACCTAGTAAGTACGGTGTTCTGTTTGCATAATTGATTACATTTTGACAGATTATTTCAATTATTAAAATGTGTTAGGTACAATCCATTTCTAACTTTGAAGATCAGTGGAGTAGAGCCCTCAGGTCAGAGAAAACAATCATTCTTTAGTATGTCTCTAGAGCACTAGATAAAAACCCTTGTATCCAATTTCATGTCTATATTAGTGTTTGCTGGTTGGTGATGAATTAGTTAGTCATGCAGTTGGGGACCTCTCTTATAGATAAATATATAATTACAATAGTCTTTACAGATTAAAACTTCTCAAAAATATATATGTTTCGTTTGTGTTTTTTTAACTTAAAGTTTCCATCATGTATCTAAAGAAATCAAAATTTTCGATGTTCCATTATTGAACGTGATGTTACTCTATGTGCATTAATTATAATAACAATTAAAAAGGTAGCATCTGAATGTTTTGCGTTCGAGATGTCTCTTGAGTAATTAGACCGTGGTGAAGTAGAGTATGTAACAAAGTATGGCATAATGAGTGCATGGCTGTCTGTAGCCTAACAAATGTAGTAAGCACCTTATCGAACTACATAGCAACGTTTGTGACGAGGAAATTTAAGAGTAATATAATTTTTGAGAATCAGATATTACGATTTTCCAGACATGTGAAGTTTGACGGGAAAGGCCCTGGGCTCCACACTACTGAAAATATTTCCACCCTCCTCCCTCTCTTCGTCACTGCCGAGCTTCCGGAAGAGGAGAGCCCGGCTACTTATCATCTAAATCAGTCTATTTGTGGAACCACGGGGTTAGCTGCGTCTTTCTTCCTAATTCTATTATGGTACAATATTACATGTATTTAGTATTCCGTTCTAAAAGACTGTTATAGTTTACAGTTTTATTAGAATCGTTATTATATGTTTGAATAAAATATTTTACCGCAAATTAGTCCTGTACTTAAATTACACTTTAATTGTATTGTCATACATTTTAATAAAATACACTTGGTAAAATTTACCTGTTTTGTTACTTTTTGTCTAATTTGAGTAAACCGATTTTCTTAAATACTACGCTTTTCCTTATTTTAACAAAATGTATAAATTCTTAAATGTTCACTTCATCAGGTTTTCTTCTGTTAATTTTGTTCCATTATTTAAATCAAGTTTAGTAAAATTCATTTAGACTATAATAACTCAATGTAGAGTGGTTTTTGAAGACTAACATATCCAGCAGTAACTAGCTCTCTCACACAGAAATACGCGAACGTGTAACAATAATTGGAGCAAAGTCCAATAACAGCTGAGATTACTGGGGTGCTCAGACCGATATTTCACTAATTGGACAGATAAAACTCTAGATCCAATATTGGGAATCAGTTCTTTGTCTTACCCAATTACATTTTGTTCCTCAATTTATTGTCTCCAAAATTACTCATCTTGTGTTGTCCAAAACGCCACTTTTGACGTTCTTGCTAAACAAATAAACACCCAAAGTTTAAAAAATATTATTTTACAAAACGGGATATGTTTACCAATACACAAATGTCAATATTTAGCAATAAGAATAATTAATTTTATCTTTAAAAAAATGAAAACATAATTATTTTAAATGTATTGCAAACAATCGAGGGTAAGTAGTAATCAATTAAAGATATCCCTTTTTAAAGAGATGATGGCGTACTCTTTCCTTTAAACTATGAGCAGTACTCAAGCAAGGGAAGTAGATGATTTTTATCAAAGTTCTCTATTTATGTTAAGTTTGATCCTGAATCCCTAATGTGTATTTGTTTTCTTAGTCAGTGCAACAATATAAACTCAGCTGTAGAACCGTAAACAAATAAGGCCAGAAATTAATTTAAAATATGGCAACTGACACTTTTTACAACAGTAACCTTTAAGTCTTACGATATATTTTCTTCATTGGGACAAAAAGATAAACTCTGTGTATGGCACTTGAAATATCTTAGATATACGGATAGAAGTCGATGCTATTAGATAAAATGGTGTTTTCGAGACATATGTATATTTTTAGATAATATAAAACGCAAAATATAACCAGCAAACATTTTATTTTACTTTTGATTCTCTTGGGTACTGAAATAATACGTTCCTGGAATGTATACTCCTGTTTGAAAAATTTCATATAGTTCCGTCATATGACATCATAAATTTTTTCACTAAAAGGTAAGCCATTGGACTTTGTTAACAGCGAATTTGAGAAAGACTGGAAGATTTTTCCGGAAAACTTTAGAAACTGGAACAATGATGATAACACTTAATATTTCAAGATAACATTTTTACTGACATTAAAAAACTGTTGACACTTTTAAAACTTTTTGGAAGTTTTAGCAGAAGTTTGCGAAAGAGGCTAACACATTGATTACATTTTCATTTTGTAAAATATTAAGTACGTCAGTAGTGGGATGCAGATAACATACGCAAAGTTTCCATACAAAGTTTATTCCAGATTACGTGAACGATGAATCAAAAACATCTAATGTATTGGAAATACTTACCGTACTTAAAGTTTTTTGTTATTGTTTGAATATTATTAAAAAAATGCTGTAAATGCAACCTTAATGATAAAAGATATGCATCTTTGCACAAAAGGTAATTAACACTGGTTGGCTTCTTTAAAATTGTGTTATGGAAATTACTGTGACCTAAATAAAAACAGCGGTATGAACTCTAACATGCCTCAGTGAGCCATTCTTTCGCATAACGGGATGTAGTTAATAATATATGGTTTTCGACCGTAGAAGGCTTCTTAGTATGTATGCATATAATATTTATCAATATAATAAGACAGACTACACTATGGCACTGGAAATATCTAATACCGTTAGAAGATTGTAAGGGTCGGAAGTAGACTCTTTTTGACTGAAGTAGGTTTGTAAGACCTACATATGTATATATTGTCTTGATTAGAACAATAAAGCAGCAAACTCAAATTTGAGACCGTAAATACATGATGGCTGGAAGTGAGTTCAAACGACCTAAAATATATACTTGTAATACCAATATTATAAATGCGAAAGTGAGTCTGTTTCTTGAGCGTAAACTATTGAACCGTTTGTAGTGAAGTTTTACATGGATATTCTTAAGATCCCTGGTTAAAATATAGGCCTATTATTATTTTAAAAATCCGCTCCAATAGTCTATAAAGTTACGAATCCCATCTTGGTCTGGAAATTAGCATTACAGCAAAAAATAATTATTAATTGATAGAACTTGTTAAATTTAATTAACTGTTTTTTTAACATATTTTTATGATACCCATATGTTAAATTAATGTAACCGCTATTTTAAATTGTTTTACAATATTTTACATTTATAGCCTTGAAAACATAAAGTAAGTTTGATAGTAACACTTCTTATATCTACCTTTTATGCAACGGCTGTTTAGCATAAAGTAAAAAAGCATCCAAATCAAAAACTAAGTTTTTATAAAAATATACTTTTTACTGTACATGTTGGCAAATGTTAAGTATTTAGTGCTTGGTCAGTACTGTAATGGTTATACATTTTTCTAATTCTTCTTTTAATACATTCGTAAATAATGACGCTGGATGGCCGATTTTATAATAACATTTAATTTTTTTTTAAATCCACAATGCTCCACAAACAATACTAACGCAAAAAGAAATCTCAAAATATTGCGCCCTCGTTGTGGAGAGCAGTATTCCCTAAAACAAATTTTAAACCGAAACTGATAAATATAAACTTGGTTTCGGTTTACAATCTGCTGACTGAAGAAGGGTCTCCACAGTAAGGGGGAAACGTATGAAGAGTGTAAATTGTATAAGCGATTTTGTGACTTGGTGAGAACCAAAAACTTAGATGTTAGCCATAAAATCAAGCTTCCATTAGTAACATTTAGCTACCAAAACTTACAGCCTACATTAAAACAAATGTTTCTAAGATATAAAAAAAAGTAAAAAGTACAATACAAAGTAAAACGTAGTCATATTGCATGTTGACATATTATGCAAGGTATCAAAGTGATGGAAGAATATATCCAAGGTTTAATGACGTTAGAAATTTTGGATGCGATGTGAACCAAATTTTAACTTAGTATACATTAATTTTGTAATGTGTTTATTTAGCAGTTTTGTTTGATTTGACATTTTAGTTGGTAGATTAAACACTGAAAATGTAAGTCATGTATACCTATGTACATTTATCGCTTTCTTTTGGACAGTTTAGTGTGGAGAATACAGCGCAATGGATTTTAACTTTATAAACTCTGTTAGATATGTTAGATTCATCTTTTCCGTTTCACGTTTCGTATCTATATAGTATAAGCTTGTAGCATACTAAGAACTGTAACAGTAAAACACTGTTATCTATGTAAATACGTCCTGCAGTTAACAAGAGCAGATAAGGGCTTTTTCGTTTTATATTCAAATGTTAATTACCGTAGACGTACAGGGGCTTTATGCTCAGCTTGCAGAGACTAAGTTAAGTTGTACCGTATACATTACAATGATGTGAGGAACAATAGAGGAGGAATCTGCCCGTTACGAGCCCAGCATACATTAAACATTAATTAATATTTATAAACATTACATAAATAAAAATGTTGACAAGAACAATTTCACTAAATGATTATGTTTAACTATCTTTATTTAAATAATTGCATATTTGATAAAGAAAATAATATGCCTTATGTTCAAAATATATATATTTAGATACACAACAAGGATACTTTGGTACTAATATCTATTGAGATATTAGTTTCAAAACTTTATATATATATATATATATATATATATATATATATATATATATATATATATATACAGGGTGTACATAAAGTCCTGCACAGGTATAATATTTTCTGAACGATAACAGATAAATCAACAAGATTTGGTACATCAACACTACACCTAAAAATCTACTTTTTGAAGGAACTATCAGTTTTCTGTAATACCATGGGGACGTCCCGCAAGGAGTCAGAAGGAAATCTTAAATAGGAGCATAGGTCAATATGTACATCATTTTAAAGGGTTTATTTAGCAGAGTTTAATGCCGCAAACTGCACTCAAAAAGATTGATCCAATACAAAATGACGGCTGTTCAAAGGTTTTACTTGGTTATATTGTATTAGTAGCCATAACCCCAGTAAAGAAAAACTGCAACCAAACGAATACTGCAGCTAAATACTACATTATGCTTGTCAGTTGTACAGAAGTGAATTATGGCGTTAGTTATCCTCAAGGGTTACAAATTTGGTCCTAATATATTGATAACGGGGAAAACCTGATAACAGTAACAATTAGAAAGCTCTTTATCTTTGGGTCGCGGTTTGGACTTTCCTATTAGCCAGTCTATTCATAGTAGGCTATTCTAGTTTTCTTGTTTTAGTAGTGCTGTCCAACCTTTCTATCACTGCGCTTTAGTACAAAAGAGTTTGTCGTATTGCTTGTAGTTCTTTAACTACACTATGTCGCTTGACGAACGTGAACGTATAACACTTCTTATGATGGTTGGTTGGGGAAACAACAGACGATCACACGAGGAAGCATGCAATTTATTTAATAACTACTTTTACGAGAGGCAGCCAATTTCTAGAACAACTGTAGGGAGACCTTCAACGCTTTATGGAAACAGGAAGTGTTTCTGATCGTCATAGGTCAGGAAGGCCCGCTACTGCAACAACCGAAGACAACTCTTTAGATATATTGCAGTCATTTATTGAGAACCCGCAAGAGTCCCTACGCTCAGCAGCACAAACTCATGACATCTCTGTTACGTCTGTTAAAAACATTCTGAAAGGGTCTAATTTTAAGCCTTATAAAGTTCATTTGGTGCACGAAGTCAACGAAAATGATTTCGATCGACGTATTTGTGAAACTATGATGGCCAAAATAGAGATGAAATTAATGTAAACAATATTGTGTTTTCAGACGAGTGTTCATTTATGCTGAATGGAAGCGTAAACAGGCACAATTTCCGTTACTGGAGTAGCGAAAATCCTCACTGGATGCGGGAGGCACATACGCAGTATCCACTAAAGGTGAATGTCTGGCTTGGTGTGATAGGTACCCAGTTGGTATGTCCTTTCTTTATTGAAGGAAATTTAAATGCAATATCATACCAATGTTTGCTGGAAAATTAAATTACACCAGCACTTAAAAACATGTTTGGAGAACATTTCCAGAATATCTGGTTTCAACAGGACGGAGCACCCCCCACACTACGGCATCGACGTAAGAGCCTATTTAAACACTGTTTTTTGGCAACGGTGGATCGGAAGGCAGGGGACTGTAGAATGACCAGATCTGTCTCCATTAGACTATTTTGTTTGGGGTTACCTTAAGGAAAAGTCAACAAAACAAAGCCTCAAAATTTAAATGAACTGAGACAAAGAATACTTCAAGAATGCCAGACGATTCCTCAAGTTGCCCTGCAAAATTCTGTTAATAGTTTTTATGTGCGTCTTTCCAACTGTCAAATAACCGGAGGTGAACAATTCGAACATTTACTCTGAAAATATTTGGTAAGTAAACATTTGTTTAAAATAAAACCTTTGAACAGCCGCCATTTTGTACTGGATCAATCTTTTATCGTTCAGAAAATATTATACCTGTGCAGGACTTTATGTACACCCTGCATATATATATATATATATATTTGGTCTTCCGATCATATGTTTAGATTTGCTTATTTAAACGCATATGTGACAGATACGGCCAAATACAAAATAATTGAATCGGAAAAAGTAAGCGCTCTGTGGTGTAATGGTAGCACATTCACCCGGCAAGTGAGAGATCCGGGTTCGACTCCCGGCAGAGCAAGTACTTTTTGCGATTCAATGTTTATTGAAATTAAATAAGGCAATTGACATTTATACAATTTAATATATATATATATATTTATATATAAACAAGCCGAGTTTATCTATATTACCAATATTTTTAATGCCTGTGGTGTAAAATTCACAAGCAATATTACAATATTATAGTATGTGTCAGTGTTATACCAAATACTCAACAGAATCTTACAATAACTTAGCAAGCTTAAAACATCTTTTTTATATCCGATTTACTCCGATAAATGTAGAATAGTTACATTTCAAGTATATTTGTATTGAAAACTGTTGTGCGTGTGTGTATAGTATAAAGTGTATTAACTATGTTATAATAATATGTGCCAGTTTTATAATAAATACTGTTCAAAAGCTTAGATAATATGTATAACTTAGACAATAACCGTTCTTGATCCTGCTTAACCCGGGAAGTGAATACTTGGATACTAGTTCCTGGTAGTTTCAAACTTATGTGTTCATACGAACTTCCAAGTACATCTATATTGCTAATATTTGGTATGTCTTTTGTAAAGTTCAATAGACAAGTTATAATTATTGTCAATAAGATTCCAAACACTAGACAAAGGTTGACACCAACTTAGGCAATATCCGTTCTTGTAACCAGCTGCACTCCAGAACAACGATACCAGTTGCTGCTAGTTTCAAACTGATATGATGAAATGACCGTTCCGCATACAATTATATCACCAATATTTTGTATTTCTTACATATAAAGGTCTTAAAACTTGTTATAATATGTCCGTATTATACCATATACTCAACAATGGCTGAAAACAACTTAGGCAATATCGTTCTTGTTCCGGGTTCCATTGTGACAACGTTACTGGCTAATATGTGATTATATTACACTTATAATACCAGTTACCTGCGACTTCGCACGCAATTTTGCAGGTTTTGCACCTGTATAAGCACTTTGGATTAAAATCCATTATATTTCCGATGAAAATGTTGAGTTTGCCTTCTTCCTACAATCAATAAAATATGTATATTTAATATAATTTTAATTTCCTCCGATCTTAGTGTTTCTTTTCCAAAGCTGTATATACATACCCAGCTTCAGAAGCCTACTTATGCATAAAGACTACTTAGATAGGGTTCATAAGTCTTTAAATGTAGTCAAAGTTTTACTACAGTGTCTCTTATATCTGCACTTCTAGTAGTTATCCGCTAGCAGTTTTTTTATTCTTTTAGGACAAGAAGCTCATAAATTGCTTTTAGTGCTGTAAGAACCTTTGCGCTGCTTCCGGAGTGACAGGATATTCAGGATGGGTAAGGTTAGGGAGTAGGGGCCGCCTTCTACCGAGATCCATGAGGAAGAATTAGGGCACTACATCTCAAAGTCATGTCTCCACGGAAGAAGGGGAGGCCAGCTCCAGTCAACCAGCCTCTACAGTCAAAGTAGGCAGGGGGTTGAACACCCTTGTTGAGGTTAACAAGAACCTCTGAGGTTAGGGAACAAACCCCACCAACTCCAACAGTCATCTCCCACAGTAGACTAGACCCATCAAATTGGCCATTAACCACAGAATCTCGACATTTATGGTTAGTGATGTGCCTCTCCTAGACATCCAGAAGGTTGCCCAGATTGAATTGACACATCGGTTTTTGCTGTGCCTAGTGGTGGGTTCGACTGGAAGTTATAAACCGGCCAAAAGTGATCCCTGCTGGGTACTCCACGCAACTTAGTCGGTATATATATATATATATATATATATATATTATATATATATATATATATATAATAACAATTATTGCCCTTCTTGGTATATAATTTCCTTTAATATTTCGGGTTTGCCGTTTTCAAAAAGGTTTAATAAAAAATAATACAGCAAACTAAATTTACATAAGTAAATAAATTTAAATTTACATAAATAAATAAACAGGAATTTTTGAACATGTGATTAACACCAAAGACAAAATACCATGAACAGAGAAAGCATTTAGAAACAGAATGTAGAAAAATAATTTAGGAAAAATAATATATAATTTTTATTATATATTATATACAGTTGCAGAAGCCGTAGATTCACAATCATTAAGTTGTTCCATATGTTGTGTACTGCAGACTACGGAGGATCGGGAACCTCTGTCCAGAGCTACGAGTATCACGAGCTACCTCGTAAGCGAAATGATTATGTGATAACCGCTTTAATTCTTGTATTATAATAGCACTGCGCACCGTGTACACTGCGGACTGTTATATTTGCAGTACTGCAGTTTTTTTAGGGTTTTAGAAAATAGTTTTAACTCGCATATTGCGATTATAGTAAACGGATAATTGTTTTTTTATAAAAACGTTAGAGTACACATTTTTTAAGTTCTTCTAAGGCTTATACGGCCATGTATCCAAAAAACATTTTGGATTTTCTGGGTAATCACGAAAAAGCCAATAATTAACGTACAGTTATAAAGAAGAGTGAATATAGGTAGTACTTACGTTCTGAATCTCTGTTTGGAGCTGTAACCTCGTAGCTTTATCTTTTCGTTTAATCCAATGCAATCACAATGTGTGTGTGTGTGTGTGTGTGTGTGTGTGTGTGTGTGTGTGTGTGTGTGTGTGTGTGTGTGTGTGTGTGTGTGTGTGTGTGTGTGTGGATATTGCACCATTATCATGATCCTGATCTGGGTCAATATCCTCTGATGTTTAGATATAATTACGAGTAGTAACCCAAAAGTAAAAATTACACTGTAATGTCCAAACTTACCTGCATTTCACCAGAAAATGGCGGGAGTTTTATTTAAAGTAGCAACGGAGTTCATTACGACCACCACTGTATCGCTGTAAAATGCAAGGTAATGTCACTTTATGCATTTTATTTTACTCTAGCATTTCATATTTAAAATTTACTATTACTGTTTGCTGATACAATTAAGTGATATTTTTCGTGATTTGAAGCAATGCTGCAGTTTATTTCTCACTATTACTTAGAAGCAAATATAGTGTTTGTAATTAGAAATTCTTTTAACAAAATATACAAAATATTAAAACATGTAAACGCCTATCTATAGATACAATGTTCTTGTGGCAAATTTATAACCATAACATGCATCATAATAAAATCCCATATATCGTCATAATATAGCGCAAATATTAAAATTGTATCTAACAATGTATGGAGATAAATGAATCACGTACTCTGAAATCTTTATTCAGATTACACCTTGATTATCATGAGAGCCTCAGATATACCAATACTGTTCGGTTTAGTGTTCAAAACATGTGAAAAGTAATAATTAATAAGACCAAATAATGTTTTTTTTCATTTTATAATGGTAATGCTCATCATAGTTCATAGATATAATAACACTTTGCTCTCTCAAGAGCAAAGCTATGCCTTAGAACGAGGAAAACTACTGTGTGTAATGGAATCCAAACATCTAAACACAGTTGGGTGACCCATTATGTTTACAATATATTTCCAGATTTACGCAAATATCTGTGTACATATAATAGCGTACTAATAATACAAAATATTCCATATTTATATTGTGAAATTTAATTACCATATTTTTTGCCACGTCGTTCCATTTCAACAATCCATACAGTTGTTGTAATATCGACTGAAGAGTAAAATTACGGTTTGCTGATATAGCATTCTGGTAATTAGTATTGTAATTACGGTGATTACTTGATGTGACGAAATCGCTAATTAAGTTTGCTTCTGATATCTCCAATAAAAATGTTCTCCAAGCACATGAAATTAATGTAATGAAAAAGAGTGTCGACAAAATATGTAATTAATTGGCATCATTTGTTGAACTAATGTTTCCATCATTCTTTTGTATGGTATACTCAATTAGTGTCTCTTTCAATCAACCAACTCTTTTGATCATTTAGTTATGTATTTAACTAGATTGTGATAAATTATATATTTATAAAAAAAATATATTTGCATAAAACATTATTTTGGAATATTAAGAGCATTTGGATAATTTTGTATTTCGTTTAAATAATTTAAAATGTATTTAAAATATATAAGCCTTTGTATTTGTGAATTTAAAAAGTTATGATGGAGTTATGCTTGACTGTGTAGTATTCTTAGGTTGGCTAAATTCATACTCAATATAGTGATTACTTTTGTAATATACTAAACTGATTAAGGTCCTCGGGAATTTTCTGAGACATGTGTTTTGCGAGTAAACCAATTTATAAATAAGACAGAAAGTATTGAAGATACCAGCAAAACATGAGCCAAAACAACGGAGTGTCACAGGGCCTTACATAACGAAAACAAAATAGACGGACATACAGATAGATTGGCTGCGCTTTTTAATTTTGACCCTCAAACCAATAGAGTCCTTTCTTGATCCATTAGGTACGTACGTCACAAGTTTCAAGCTTCTAGTGCAAACGCTTCAAGCTTTTATTAGTTTTATTGGACAAACGGGCAGACGGTGTGTGTGTGTGTGTATATATATATATATATATATATATATATATATATATATATATATATATATATATATATATGGATCAAGAAAGTACTCTATTGGTTTGAGGGTCAAAATTAAAAAGCGCAGCCAATCTATCTGTATGTCCGTCTATTTTATTTTCGTATACATACACACACACACACACACACACACACACACACACACACACATATATATATATACACACATATTACTTTTAATAAATAAAAACAGTCTTCAGGCACGTAAATTGTATAAAATATAAAAGAACTTAAACAAAAAAAAGTCAATAAAAAGTGAATAAATAATCATAAATACACATGACATGAACTAAATATTTCTTCTATATGTTGTTGATTTATAATGTTACGTTTTTGGCTGTTACCTGATGTAGAGTCAATGTGAAATTTTGCTCGTTAAACCGAATTGGTGTGCTTGGTCTTGTGTTTTGAGATTAATTGTGTTTGTATTTTGATGCACTTTCCGAATAGGTTTGACATAACAAATTTATTTATTCTGATATTTTGTCGTTGCCCACCATCATGGTTACCCATAAACCCAATAAAAAAATCATTCACTGACGCTAATTGCAAATCCTGTAGAATTAGATGTACCTTCACTTAAATCAGTGCTCCTTATATATAAATGAAGCTTCAAGCACAATTTGAAGTCTATAGGTCAGTTAGTCTTTGAGATATCTTGTGAATTAGACAGACATGAAGTGTTACAGCCCCACGAGTGATAGGATTCGCTACAGTTTAGCTATCCAAACATTTGCGTATGATTCTCGGTTTCTTTATACTTGGAGCGAGATCCAAAACTAGATAGGCTATAATCCTTATAACGTGAAAATCAGCACATAAAAATTAAGCATAATAAACTATTATAGGTTTACCAGTTCTCTTTTTCTCCTCTTAAACCGTAAGAAACCGTAAACACGTTTTTCATTTTACTAAGTAGTCTCGTGTGAGAGTGTTTCACCATCCCTTAAAAAATAGTTATGCACTTGTCACAATTCACCTCCCTCCCAAATTTTACGTTTTTTCTTTGTAAAGTTGTAGAGACCCCAAAATCCTGATTATCCCGATTTATTGTTTCTTGTTAAAAATGTAAGGCTATTTAACATTTCCTTTTATTCATGATTTAAAACAAACTAACTTTAGCATGCTTATTAAATAGTGACATCTTTCAAATGTAAATCTATATATTTTAAACTTAATCTTCGCTTCTGAAAAGTTTCATCAAACTTCTGAACGTGTTATTTTTATTTAACCTTTTACTTATCCACAATCAAAACCTACCACTTTTTAGAATTGGGTTTGTTATTGAACTTCATTCCTCTCCCAAAAATTATATTTTTAAATTGGGAGAATTGAATAAAAATGTATTTTTAATTATATATTTAGATACCCGTTATACTATTCCTCTTTTTGAATCTAACGTTGGTGGTTGTTCTTAATTAGTTATCACCGAATGGTAGAAAAAAATTAAAATCCGTTTTAATTACAAACGATATAAACTTACACTGCTATTAACTGGGTGTTTTAATTATAATTACAATTTAAATTAATCTCATTACATTCTAGAGGGAAACTTTATCTCACTTGCAACATGTATCTATTTAATAAAAAAATAAAATTTTTTCAGTTTGAACGTTGTCGTTTACTTGATATTTGTACTCTAAAAAGTTACACTATTTTTAAGTTATGCATGACTAATAAATGTTTGTTATTTGTTATTAAGCTTTATTTGTGGTCTAATTACTATACCTAAATAGACAGTAACTGCTTGTAATAATATAATAAAGGTTTTCAATCTTTAACTTTCCTTTTATATTATCCCATATAAAGCAAAAGACACAGAGTAAGCTGTTTTAATTTGTATGTATATAGAAAGGCAACAATATACTAGTATATTTTTTACTTTCACTCGTAACACACTAAATACACATTGCTATAATAATTGTCAATTACTAAACCAGTTTTTCATTCAGACGTAGCGAGTGCACATGTGACATCAATAACTGGCCAACTCGCTTAATCAGGATGTCACGGTAATCTCCTGTCATACAATTTATTTCAAACTACAGGATATTCAGCATATTGAGGGCTCAATGGATGAGAGCAGATTACCAGTACCCTGCCAATTCATACACAGCAGTTTTGTTTTCACAATCTGAGTGACATGCCCATTTGAAATATTTGTGTGATGTATTAATTTAAATCATGAATAGATACGAAGTAATACATGAAAAATCACAGATATCGAGATGAGGTTTATAATATTGATATAATAAAGGGTGAAACAATTTCGGCTTCCTATACTGGTGGCACTGACAAGAAAACAGATTTAAATTTTTACGTGTTTGCAATACATTAAACGTCAGTTTAAGACAACATACATATAAAATAGATCGCTAAAACTCCGCTTAAAACGTTAAAAATTTAAATTTGTTCTAGAAAAAAAAACAATTTTATATAAACTATAATTTCTAAGCGATCTAAGGGAAGGGAAGATTATGGTTAATTTACTCATCCTACGGAGCGAGATTAATGCCCAAAATCCCAATTCATGAGGAATATCCTGTTTCAAGTTACGGTGACGTCAATTAGTGTTACGATCATGTGATTTACCACCTCTGTTATTTATAACAAATCTGTACCGTGAATAAAATGAATGTAAGAATTCATAGTTACAGACTACATAAACCTCAACATTTACTAAAAATACACAGAAAACTACGTTAAGGGGAGTCGGAACGCAAAAAAAAATTATACAATTTTTTTTATTTTTTATTTTTATTTTTTAGCTTATTCCTTTTAAAAAAATATAACTCTCACAGTTGTATTTTATTCCTAAGTTTCAAAATTAAATAAAAACTAGAGGTATGTCAGCTGTTTTTGGTCGGAAAACGCGTTGAGAAAGCTGACCACTTCTTTCAGCACATTGTATAGTGCACACTTCTCTATACACAGAGAAGTTTTAACCTCTATGACTTGATTCTTACTCTGTGTTACCCCTGATGTTACTTGACATCTGATTTTCCTATTAGCCTATGTTTGTTGTGAAATAAATCCAACTTGTTTACATTTTGCTTTCAGTGTTTTAGAGAAGTGTTAGTGTAATAATTGTGTTTTAGTTTTTCAGTAACGTTTTATAGTTTATTATTATCGTATTTAATATATTATATTAGTGTTGTTTGAGTTGTTTTAGCAATGCCTAGGCAAAAGGTTAGCTACAAAACTAAGAAGAGACATCATTTAGGAAACCAATTCACTAGGCCTAGGCCTAAGACGTCAGTAGATGTTTCACCTAATGGGACGCCACCAAACAAATCACATACTGAGCCAGACGTTTCTAGTAAAAGTAAAAGGCTGTCTTTTGACATGTTTGACCAATTTGTTTCATCTGGATCTGGCACTTTGATTTTTGACATATCATTATTATCCGAAGCAATTAGAAAATTTGTAAAATGTAAGTTTTGTAACCAAACTGACTCAATAGAACTTGTGTTGTGTAGTAATGATAAAGAGAACAATGGGCTTGTTGTGAAATCAATGTTGAAATGTACATTCTGTCTGAAGGGAGAAAAGTTCCTGAACTCCAAAACCTTAGCTGATGGACGACTTTATGATATAAATATGAAGTTTGTCTATGCACTGCGAACCAGGGCCTACAGCAGGTAATGAACTTTGTATATTGTTAGACTTGCCTAAGCCTCCCCAAAAGTTTGAAAAAGTGTACTAATGCATTACAGACAGCTGTCAAATCAGTTGCAGAAGACAGTATGATGAAGGCGACTGAAGAAGCAATTCAAGAAAATAATGGATTTAGGGATATTGCGGTTGCTGTAGATGGGTCGTGGCAAAGGAGGGGGTTCCAATCATTGAACGGCCTTGTAAGTGTCACTAGTTTTGATACGGGTAAAGTTGTCAATGTGTCTATACTTTCTAAGTTCTGCCATGAGTGTAGTTTGAAAACAAAGAAGGAACATAAGTGTTCAAAAAACTATGACGGAAGCTCAGGAGGCATGGAAGGTGCCGGTGCGCTTGAAATTTTTAGGAACTCCGTTGCTCAAAATGTACGGTACACTAAATATCTCGGGGACGGTGACAGTAAGGGATGTCAAATAGTGAATGAGGCTAAGCCATATGGGGAAGATGTCACAATAGAAAAGCTTGAATGTATAGGCCATATACAGAAGAGGATGGGATCATGGCTGCGAGAGTTGAAGAGAAAGACAAAAGGGAAAAAATTAGGTGACGGTAAGGTCTAGCTGTAGCAGGTCCCGAGGGGAACTTAAACATATACGTATAAATAAAGATTTTGTATTGGGTATTTAAAATGAATAGCATAAAAACATTATATTTTTGTAAACAATTCTAATCCTCCTTATTGATTTTAATGGAGATCTTGGGGTGAAATATGGGGAACAATTGATTTTTGAGTCTCAGAAGGGAAAAAGAAGTTACGTTCAAAGGTATACTTTGCCTCTTCCTCGAAGCGCTTTGTCACCGTGACTCAACTTTTTATATTGGATAGGTTTTTAGATTTCTTTAAGAACAATTGTGACATGTGTCAACCTAAATTAATATGTAATTTATTATTTTAAAACTAGTAATAGGCCCTTCTCCTCTGTCAAAACATAAAATATTTAATTTCATATGTATTTTATGCTGATTAACTTGAAATCGTTTTAGGTTTACATGAAGCCTTGCAACAACTTTTCTTTTTCCTTAAACGTTCTACTTCATACTATCACAACTAATTACATCTTGATTGATATACATGTCTATTTCTCCGTTACAAAAAGAAAGGCAAGAGCAGCTCTGGTATGTGGGTTGACTTGTAATGTGTAAATCATGAATTGTGCTCAGATGTCAGGAAATGTTTTAACTGGAATATTTAGATACCACGGCATACATTAAACCATTACAGCGGTATTTTGTTTAGTATTTCTAATTTGGTGGTTTTGGGAGGTTCTTCACTTTGAAACATTGTTGGTAATTTAATTGAAAACAATGGCATGGTTTTTTCAGTTTGATGCCATATTTATTTTAAAGAAAATAGTAACATAAAACCAACACTGATAAACTTTGATGGAATATTAAAATGCATCTTGATTTTAGATTTTCAATATACGAGCATTAGTACCAGCAAGTGACAAAATGTACATTTTGGATAAAGGTACAGCTTGAAACTTAAATAGATGTTTTTAATAACCAAAGGTTTCAAACACTTCTTTTCTTGATTATTTATTGAACCATCAGCATTAAGATCATGCAACTTCTATTGTGACTTCATGGCAGATCTAAAAGCTCAGACGATTCAAATAATGTCGAGTGATTTAGAAAAATTATAAAACCACATTAATTAGGTTATTACGCATTTCTATGACAAAATTAACTACTATACAGGGTGTCCCACAAGTAACCTGAAATACTTAACTGACGGTTTTCTCTCATAAAAATAATGAAAATGTTCATATAAATATGTGTCCTTAAACGCTTTGTTAGCGAACTACGGCTAGCGAAATGTTTCGCCCGATTTTCCACGAAAGGACGGAAATAAAGTGAAACTGATGTTTTATGGCGTAAATATAGTTATTAAATTTATAGGAGTTATGTAAAATGAAATAAAATAGTGAATAAAATAATATAAGTATAAGTAAATAAGTAAGTAAATGGGATCTGTTAGACTACCCATTTCTGAGATACCAGACTCATTATGCAAAATTCAATCTTGAAAAACACGCTTTGTTTATACTAGAATTACATTAACTTCATAAGCACCCAAAATTTTTAACCAAAATATTGGTTAAAATTCAGAAATTTAATTCCGAAAAAGTAATGTAAAATAAGATGATATAATAAATAAACAGAAAGTTTAAAGAAATTAATGTTTAATTACATCAACATATACGAAAAATAAGACAGAACAGGCAATATTTGTTTATTACATGAACGATCTTCGTAAAAACAAAACATTCAATGTTCAAACCAAATGTGTAATTCTTTGTTTGAAGATTATTTTTGACAATGTAAGGATTTTGAAGGAAACAGGATTTTTCCGGACATTATTTTGCCATCGTTCAGTGAAACAATTATCAGTAACACTACGTTTCGAGATCTGCAATCTGACCTCTTCTTCAGGTAAAGAACTAATCTAATACATAATTAAAAACTAAGGTATGTAGTTCTTTACCTGAAGAAGAGATCAGATTACAGCTCTCGAAACGTAGTGTTACTGATTTCTTGTTACAACTGTATAAAAAGTATGCGTTACATAAAGTACCAAGGAGAGAAGGGGTCAACAGTTTCTTTTTAATAGGTTGAGTATTCCAAAGCTTTTTACAAAGGTGGCTATCAGAATTTCTCACTAATCTCTTTGTTTATCCGCAGGAAGTCTCGAAAATAATTTGATTATAGAGTTAAAAAATTTACATGAAACTTCATTTCTATATATGAATGTTCTACTTCGATGACGTAACGAGGTTTGACTACATATTGGATGAGCGTGAATACTATTGCTCTCGTGACCGTATAAAATGCTGCAAGTATAAAGATAGGGCCGCATACATAGAGGAAAGACGGCACGATGTTTGACTACATATTGGATGAGCGTGAGTGCTCCTGCTCACGTGACCGTTAATATTAAAGTGCTTCAATTATAAAGATAGGGGCAGGTACATAGAGAACAGACGACACAATGTTTAACTACATATTGGTTGAGCGTGAGTGGTCCTGTTCACGTAACTGTTAATATTAAAGCACTGCAAGTGTAAAGATGGGGCCAGGTACATAGAGAACCGACGACACAATGTTTGAATACGTATTGGATGAGCGTGAGTGGTCCTGTTCACGTAACTGTTAATATTAAAGCACTGCAAGTGTAAAGATGGGGCCAGGTACATAGAGAACCGACGACACAATGTTTTGAATACATATTGGTTGAGCGTGAGTGGTCCTGTTCACGTAACTGTTAATATTAAAGCACTGCAAGTGTAAAGATGGGGCCAGGTACATAGAGAACCGACGACACAATGTTTGACTACATATTGGATGAGCGTGAGTGCTCCTGCTCACGTGACCGTTAATATTAAAGTGCTTCAATTATAAAGATAGGGGCAGGTACATAGAGAACAGACGACACAATGTTTAACTATATATTGGTTGAGCGTGAGTGGTCCTGTTCACGTAACTGTTAATATTAAAGCACTGCAAGTGTAAAGATGGGGCCAGGTACATAGAGAACCGACGACACAATGTTTGACTACGTATTGGATGAGCGTGAGTGGTCCTGTTCACGTAACTGTTAATATTAATGCACTGCAAGTGTAAAGATGGGGCCAGGTACATAGAGAACCGACGACACAATGTTTGACTACATTTTGGATGAGCGTGAGTGCTCCTGCTCACGTGACCGTTAATATTAAAGTGCTTCAATTATAAAGATACGGGCAGGTACATAGAGAACAGACGACACAATGTTTGACTACGTATTGGATGAGCGTGAGTGGTCCTGTTCACGTAACTGTTAATATTAATGCACTGCAAGTGTAGAGATAGGGCCGGGTACATAGAGAACAGACGACACGATGTTTGACTACATATTGGACGAGCGTGAGTGCTCCTGCTCACGTGACCGTTAATATTAAAGTGCTTCAAGTGTAAAGATAGGGCCAGGTACATAGAGAACCGACGACCCGATGTTTGACTACATATTGGACGAGCGTGAGTGTTCCTGCTCACGTGACCGTTAATATTAAAGTGCTTCAATTATAAAGATAGGGGCAGGTACATAGAGAACCGACGACCCGATGTTTGACTACATATTGGATGAGCGTGAGTGCTCCTGCTCACGTCACCGTAGACAATAAAGTGCTTCAAGTGTAAAGATAGGGCCGGGTACATAGAGAACCGACGACACAATGTTTGAATACATATTGGTTGAGCGTGAGTGGTCCTGTTCACGTAACTGTTAATATTAAAGCACTGCAAGTGTAAAGATGGGGCCAGGTACATAGAGAACCGACGACACAATGTTTGAATACATATTGGTTGAGCGTGAGTGCTCCTGCTCACGTGACCGTTAATATTAAAGTGCTTCAATTATAAAGATAGGGGCAGGTACATAGAGAACAGACGACACGATGTTTGACTACATATTGGACGAGCGTGAGTGCTCCTGCTCACGTCACCGTAGACAATAAAGTGCTTCAAGTGTAAACGATTGGGGCCAGGTACATAGAGAACCGACGACACCAATGTTTGAATACATATTGGTTTGAGCCCTGAAGGTGGTCCCTGTTTCATCACGTAACTGTTAATATTAAAAGCACTGCAAGTGGTAAACGAATGGGCCAGGTGGGCCAGGTTACATAGAGAACCGACGACACAATGTTTTGGACTACATATTGGATGAGCGTGAGTGGCTCCTACTCCGACGTGACCGTTTAATATTAAAGTGCTTCAATTATAAAGAATAGGGGCATGGTACCATAGAGAACAGACAACTACACAAATGTTTAACTAATAAATTTTGATTGAGCGTGAGTGGTCCTGTTCACGTAACTGTTAATATTAAAGCACGTGCACAGTGTAAAGATGGGGCCCAGGTACATAGAGAAAGCCGACGACACAATGTTTGACTACGTATTCGGATGACGTGAGTGGTCCCTGTTCACGGTAAACTGTTTAATATTAATGCACTGCAAGTGTAAAGATGGGGCCAGGTAACATAGAGAAACCGACGACACAATGTTAGAACTACATTTTGGATGAGGCGTGGAAGTGCTCCTGCTCACGTTGAAAACCGGTTAATTCTTAAAGTGCTATCAATTTTAAAGATAAGGTGCAGGTACATAGAGAACAGACGACACAATGTTTGACTACGTATTGGATGAGCGTGAGTTGGTCCTGTTCACGTAACATGTTAATATGTAAAGTGCACTGCTAGTGTAAAGATTGGGCAGGTACACAAGAGAAACGCGAGACGACACCCCTCAATGTTATGACTACATATTTGATGGAGCGTGAGTGCCTTCCCCTACCCTCACGAGACCGTTAATATAAACGTGCTATTCAATTATAAAGAATAAGGTGGCAAGGTACATAGAGATAACGAGACGACACAGATGTTTAACTATAAATTGATTGAGCGTGTGAGTGGGTCCTGTTCACGTAACTGTTTAATAATTAAAGCACTGGCAAGTGTAAAAGATGGGCCAGGTACATAGAGAACCGACGACACAATGATTGGACTACGTATTGGATGAGCGTGGAGTGGTCTTGTTCGACGTAACTGTTTTTAATATTCACAGTCAACTGCAGCAAGTGGTAAAGAGGGCCGAGGTAACAAGAGAAACCGAACGACACAATGTTTGACTACTTTTTGGATGAGCGTGAGCTGCTCCTGCTCAACGTGACCCGTTCAATCTTAAAGTAGCTTCAATTTTAAAGATAAGGGCAGGTACATAGAGAACAGACCGACATAAATTGATTTGACTACGTATTGGATGAGACGTGAGTGGTCCCTGTTCACGTAACTGTTAATATTAATGTGCATCTGCAAGTGTAGAGATGACGGCCGGGTACATAAGAAACCGACGACACAATGTTTGGACTTAACATATTGGAATGAGCGTGAGTGCTCCCTGCTCAACGTACCGTATAATATTAAAGTGCTTTCATTATAAACGATAGAGGGTCAGGTACATAGAGAAACAGACGACACAAATGTTTGACTACGTATTGGATGAGCGGTGAGTGGTTCCTTGTTATCACGATAACTGTTTAATATAAAAAAAAAAATAGAATAATGCACTGCAAGTGTAGAGATAGGAGGCCGGGTACAAGAGAAACAGACGACACGATTGTTTGACTACATATTGGGACGAAGGGCGTGTGAGTGCTCCTGCTCACGTGACCGTTAATAATTAAAGCACTGCAAAGTGTAAAGAATGGGGCCAGGTACATAGAGAACCGACGACGACAATGTTTTTGACTAGGTTTTGGGCGTATTGGATTGAGCCGGCGAGTGGGGTCCTTGTACACGTAACTGACTGTTAATATTAATGCACTGGCAAGGTGTAAAAGATGGTGCCCAGGTACATAGAGAACCAGTACGACACAATGTTTTGACCTACATTATTGGATGAAGCGTGAGTGCTCCTGCTCACAGTGTGACCGTTAAATATTAAAGTGCTTCAATTTATAAAGATACCGGGTCAGGTACATAGAGAACCAGACACACAATGTTTGACTACGTATTGGATGAGTCGTGAGTGTCCTGTTTCACGTAACTGTTTAATATTAAATTTGCACTGCCAAGTGTATAGAATCAGGGCCGGGTACATAGAGAACAGAAACCGACACCGATGAGGTTTGAGCTACATATTGACAGCGTGAGTGCTCCTGCTCACGTGACCGTTAATATTAAAGTGCTTCAAGTGTTAAAGATAGGGCCAGGTACCCCATAGAGGAACCGACGACCCCGAATGTTTGACTACATATTGGACCGAGCGTGAGTGTTCCTGCTCACGTGACCGGTTAATATTAAAGTGTTTCAATTATAAAGATAAGGTGGCAGGGTACAGTAGAGAACCGACGACTCCGATGTTTTGACTACATATTGGATGAGCGAGAGTGCTCCTGCACACGTCACCGTAGACAATAAAAGTGCTTCCAAGTTGTAAAGGAATAGGTGCCGGGTACATAGATAACCGACGACACAATGGTTTTGAATACATATTGGTTTGAGCTGATAGTGGTCCTGTTCACGTAACTGTTAATATTAAAGCACTGCCAAGTGTAAAGATGGTGCCAGGTACATAGAGAACCGACCGACCACAATTTTAGAATACATATTGGTATGAAGCGTGAGTGCTCCTGGCTCACGTGACCGTTAATATTAAAGTGCTTCAATTATAAAGATATGGCAGGTACATAGAGAACAGAACGACACGATGTTGACTACATATTGGACGAGCGGTGAGGCTTCCTGCTCAACGTCACCGTAGACAATAAAGTGCTTTCCAAGTGTAAAGATGGGGCCTAGGTACATAGAGAAACCGACGACACACAATGTTATGAATACATATTGGTTTGAAGCCTGAGTGGTCCTCTGTTCACGTAACTGTTAATATTAAAAGCAACACTGCAAGTGTTAAAAGATTGTGGCCAGGTACATAGAGAACCCGACGACACAATGTTTGAACTACATATATTGGAAGAGCTGTGAGTGCTATCCTACTCACGATGACCGTTAAAATTAAAGTGCTGTCAATTATAGAAGATAGAGGGTCAGGTACATAGAGAATCATGACGACACTATTGTTTTACCTACTATATATTGATTGTAGCGTGAGTGGTCCTGTTCAACAGTAACTGTTTAATATATAAATGCACTGCAAGTGTAAAGTATGAAGGGGCGCCAGGTACATAGATAACCGACGACACAAATGTTTGTACTACGTATTGGATGAGCGTGAGTGGTCCTGTTCACGTAACACTGTTAATATTAATGCACTGCCAAGTGTAAACGAAGGGTGCCAGGTACATAGAGAACCGACGAACACCAATGTTTTGACTACATTTTGGGATGTAAGCGTGGAGTGCTCGGTGCTCACGTGAACCGTTAATCTTAAAGTTGCTTTCACATCTTAAAAGATAAGGGCAGGTACCTAGAGAAACAGAACCCATACAATGTTTGACGACTACGTATTGGATGAGCGTGGAGTGGATCCTGTTCACGTTAAATGTTTAATATTAAAGCCACTGCAAAGTTGTAAAGACATAGTGTCCATCGGTATACAAAGAGAACGCGACGACACAAATGTTTTGCGACTACATATATTGGATGAGCGTGAGTGCTCCTACTCACGTGACCGTTAATATTAAAGTGCTTTCAATTAGAACAGATAGTGGCAGCAGGAGCTACATAGAGAACAGACGACTACAAATGTGTTAAACTATATATTGGAATCTGGAGCGTGAGTGGTCCTGTTTCAACGTAACTGTATAATATTAAAGCACTGGCAAGTGTAAACGATGAGGGTGGCCAGGTACATAGAGAACCGACGAGAACACAAAATGTTTGAACCTACGTCATTGGTATGAGCGTGAGTGGTCCAGTTCACTGTAACGTTAATATTAATGCACTGTCACGTGTAAAGATTTGGCCAGGTTACATAGAGAACCGACGACACAATGTATGACTACATTTTTGGATGAAGCGTGAGTGGCTCCTGCTCACGTGACCAGTTAATCTTAAAGTGGCTTCAACTTTTAAAGATAAGGGCAGGTAACATAGAAGAACCATACGACACCAAATGTTGACTACGCTTACGTATTGGATGAGCGTGAGTGATTGGTCCTGTTCACGTGAACTGTTTAATATTAATGCACTGCCATAGTGTAGAGTAGGCGCCGGGTACAAAGAGGAACCGACGACACCAATTTTGACTACATATTGGATGAGCGTGAGTAGCTCCTGCTCACGGTGACCGGATAATATTTAAAGTGCTACGTTCAATTATTAAAGATAGGGCAGGTACATAAGAGAACAGACGACACAATGTTTTGAACTACGTATTGGATGAGCCGTGATGGTGTCCTTGTTCACGTAACTGTTAAATATTTATGCGACTGCAAAGTGTAGAGATGAGGGCCGGGTAACATAAGAGAACAGACGACACGATGTTTGACTACATTATTGGACGAGCGTGAGTGCTCCTGCTCACGTGTACGGGTCGTTAATATTAAAAGCACAGCAAGTAGTAAAGATGGCCAAGGTACATAGAGAACCGTACGACCACAATGTTTGACTACATACGTTATTGGATGATTCGTGAGTGAGTCCTGTTGTCACGTAACTGTTAATATTAATGCACAGCAAGTTGTAAAGAAATAGGGCCAGGTACATAGAAGAACTCGACGACACAATGTTTGAACTACAATTTTGGAAGAGCCGTGAGTGCTCCTGCTTCCACGTGACCGTTAATTATAAATGTGCTTCAATTATAAAGATACGGGCAGTGTACATAAGATAACAGACGACACAATTGGTTTTGGACTACGTATTGGAATGAAGCGTGAGTGGTCCTGAAGTTCACGTAACCTGTTAATATGAATGCACTGCCAAGTGTAGTAGATAGCGGCCGGGTACATAGAGAACGACGACACATGAGTTTGACTACATATTGGACGAGCGTGAGATGCTCCTGCTCACGTGACCGTTAAAATTAAAGTGCTTCAAGTTTAAAAGATAGGGCCAGTTACCAATAGAGAACCGACGACCCAATGTTTGACTACAGTATGTGGACGAGCGTTGAGTGTTCCCAGCTCACGATGACCGTATAATATTAAAGTAGTATTTCAATTATAAAGATAGGGGCAGGTACATTAGTAGAACCGACGACCCGATGTTTGACTACATATTGGATGACGTGAGTGCTTCCTGCTCACGTCACCGGTAGACAATAAAAGTGGCTTCAAGTAGTCAAAGATAGGGCAGGTACATAGAAGAAACCGACTGACACAATGTTTTGAATACATATTGGTTAGCGTGAGTGGTTCCTGTTTCACGTAACTGTTAATAGTTAAAGCACCTTGCAAGTGGATACAAGATGGTGCCATGTTACATAGAGAACCGACGACACAATGTTTGAATACATGATTGGTTGAGCGTTGAGTGCTATCCTGCTCACGTGAACCGTTAATTATTAAAGTGCCTTTCAATTATAAAGATAGTGCAGGTACATAGAGAAACAGACGACATCGAATGTTTGACTACATATTGGAAACCGAGCCGTGAGTGCTCCTGCTCACTGTCAACCGTAGAACCAATAAAATGTGCCTTCAAGTGTAAAGATGGGGCCAAGGTACAATAGAGCAACCGACCGACACAATGTTTTTGGAAACATATGGTTGAGCCTGAGTGGTCCCCTGTTCACGTAACTGTTAAAATTAAAGCACTGCAAGTTGATAAAGATTGGGCCAGGTACATAGAGAACCGACGACACAATGTTATGGTGTTGAACTACATATTGGAATGAGCGTGAAGTGGCTCCTACTCACGTGACCGTTTAATATAAAAGGTGCTCTTCAATTATAAAGATAGGGGCAGGTAACATAGAGAACAGACGACACAATGTATGTAAAGCTATATATTGATTGAGCGTGAGGTGGTTCCCTGTTCACGTAACTGTTAATAATTAAAGCACTGCCTGACAAGTGAGTAAAGAATGGGGCCCAAAAGGTACATAGAGAACCGACGAGACACAATGTTTGACTACGTATTGGATGAGCGTGAGTGGGCTCCCTGTTCACCGGTAACTGTTTAATTATTAATGCACTGCTGCAATGTGTAAAGATTGGGGCCAGGTACATAGAGAACCCGACGACACAAATGTTTGACTGACATTTTGTGGAATGAGCGTTGAGTGCTTCCCTGCTCACGTGACCGTTTAATCTTAAAGTGGGCCTTTCAATTTTAAAGATAAGGGGCAGGTACATAGAGAACAGACGACACAAATGTTTGACTAGACTACGTATTGGATAGAGCGTGAGAGGTCGCTGTTGCACGTAAATGTTAATATTATAAAAGGCACTGCAAGTGTAAAGATTGGGCCAGGTAACAAAGAGAACCGACGACACAATGTTTGTACATACATATTTGGATGAGCGGTGAGATGCTTCCTACTCACGTGACCGTTTAATATTAAAGGTGCTTACAATAATAAAGATAGGGGCAAGGTAACATGAGAGAACAGACGAAGACACAATGTTTAACTATATATTGATTGAGCGTGTAGTGGTTCCTGTTCACGTAACTGTTTAAAATATTAAAGCACTGCAAGTGTAAAGGATGGGGCGCAGAGTTACATAGAGAACCGACGACACAATTGTTTGGACTACGTATTGGATGAGCGGTGAGTGGTCCTTGTTCACGTAACTGTATAATATTAATGCACTGCAAGTGTTAAAGATGGGCCCAGGGAACAATAGAGAACCTGACTGACACAATGTTTTGACTACATTTCTTTGGATGAGCGTGAGTGCTCCTGCTCACGGTAGAACCGTTTAATCTTTAAAGTGCTTCAATTTTAAAGATAAGGGCAGGTACATAGAGAACAGACGACACAATGTTTGACTACGTTAATTGGATGAGCGTGAGTGTGTCCCAGATTACACGTAACTTTAATAGTTAATGCACTGCAAGTGTAGAAGATATTGGGCCGGGTAGCATAGAGAAACCAGACGACACAATGTTTGAACTATTCATATTGTGATAGCGTGAGTGCTCCTGCTCCCCTTCACGTGACCGTTAATATTAAAGTGCTTCAATTATAAAGATAGGGGCAGGTAACATAAAGAGAACAGACAGACACAATGTTTTGACTACGTAATTGGATGAGCGAGTGAGTGGTCCTGCTTCACGTAAACTGTTTTAATATTGAAATGCACTGCAAGTGATAAGAGATAGGGCCGGGGTACATAGAGAACAGACGACCACGATGTTTGACTACATATTGGGAACGAAGCGTGAGTGTCTCCTGCTCACGTGACCGTTAATATTATAAAGTGCTTCAATGTAAAGATAGGGCCAAGGGTACATAGAGAACCGACGACCCCGATGTTTGACTACATAATTGGAACGAGCTGTGAGTGCTTCCTCGCTCACGTGACCGTTAATATGTAAAGTAGCTTCAATTATAAAGATAGGGGCAAGGTAACATAGAGAAACCGACTACCGAAATTGTTTAGACTACATATTGGACGAGCGTGAGTAGTTCCTGCTCACGTGACCGAAAATATTAAAGATGTTTTCAATTATTAAAAGATAGGGGCTGGTACATAGAGAACCGACCGACCCGAACAGTATTGACTACATTATTTGGATGAGCGAGTTAGAGTTGCTCCTGCTCACGTCAACCGTAGACAATAAAGTGCTTTCAAGTGTAAAGATAAGGGCCGGGTACATAGAGAAACCGAACGATCAGACAAATGTTTTGGAAACTACATATTGGTTGAGCGTGAGTGGTCCTGTTCCACTGTAACTGTTACATATTAAACGCACTGCAAGTAGTAAAGTGATGGGGGCCCAGGTAACATAGAGAACCGACGAACACAATGTTTGAATACATACATTGGGTTTGAGCGTGATATGCTCCTGAGCTCACGGCTCTGAACGTTAATATTAAAGTGCTTCAATTATAAAGATAGGTGGCAAGGTACATAGAGAACAGACGACACGATTTTGGACTACATATTGGACGAGCGGTGAGTGCTTCCTTGCTCACCGTTCACCGTAAGACAATAAAGTGCTTCAAGTGTAAAGATGGGGCCGAGGTACATAGAGAACCGACGACACAATGTTTGAATACATATTTGGTTGAGCCTGAAGTGTCCTGTTCACGTAAACTGTTTAATATTAAAGCAACTGCAAGTTGTAAAGATTGGGCCCGGTACATAGAGAACCCGACGAACACAATGATTTGACTACATATTGGATGAGCGTGAGTGCTCCTACTTCACGTTGACCGTTAGAAATATTAAAGTGCTTCAATTAAAAAGATAGGGCAGGTACATAGAGAACAGGAAAACGACACAATGGTTTTAACTAATATATTGATTGAGCGTGAGTGGTCCTGGTTCACGTAACTGTATAATATA
This sequence comes from Homalodisca vitripennis, assembly GCF_021130785.1. Lineage (NCBI taxonomy): Eukaryota > Metazoa > Arthropoda > Insecta > Hemiptera > Cicadellidae > Homalodisca > Homalodisca vitripennis. Next base: position 112,799,847 of record NC_060208.1, read on the forward strand.
AAAGCACAGCAATGTAAAGGATGGGCCAGGTAACATAGAGAACCCGACGACACAATGTTTGACTACCGTATTGGATGAGCGTGAGTTGGTCCTGTTTCCACGTAACTGTTAATATTCAATGCACACTGCAAGTGTAAACGATGGCCAGGATACATAGAGAACCGACGACACAGATTGTTTTGACTACATTTTGGGATGAGCGTGAGTGCTCCTGCTCACGTGACCGATTAAATCTTAAAGTGCTTTACCAATTTATTTAAAGATAAGGCAAGGTACATAGAGAACAGACGACACAATGTTTGACTACGTATTGGATGAAGCGTGAGGGTCTGTTCACGTAAGATGTTAATATTAAAGCACTGCAAGTGTAAAAGATTGGGCCAGGTACAAAGAGAACCGACGACACAATGTTTTGAACTACATATTGTGATGAGGCGTGAGTGCTCCTACTCACGTGGACCGTTAATATAAAAGTGCTTCAATTATAAAGTAAAGGAGGCAGGTACATACGAAGCAGAACGACACAATGTTTTAACTATAATATTTGATCTGAGCGTGAAGTGGTCCTGTTCACAGTAACTGTTAATATTAAAGCCACTGGCAAAGTGTAAAGAATGGGGCCAGGTTACATAGAGAACCGACGACATGACGAATGTTTTGAAAAAACGTATTGGATGAGACGTGAAAACCACGTAACTGTTAATTTAATGCACAGCCAAGTGTAAAGAAATACAACAGGTACATAGAGAACCGACGACAAAATGTTTGAACTATCATTTGGAATGAGCGTGAGTGCTTCCTGCACACAACAATCTTTAACAGAGTGCTTCAATTTTAATATCACTCATAGAGAACAGACGACAACAATGTTTTGACTAACGTATTGGATGAGCGTGAGTGGGTCCTTGTTTCACAGTGAACTGTTAATATTAATGCCACTGCAAGTGTAAAGAATGGGGCCAGGTACACTAGAGAACCGACGACACAGATAAGTTTGACTACATTTTGGATGAGCAGTGAGTGCTCCTGCTCACGTGATCCGTTTCTAATATTAAAGTGCTTCAATTTTAAAGATAAGTGGGCATGGTACATAGAAGAACAGACGACACAATGTTTGGACTACGTAGTTGGATGAGCGGTGAGTGGTCCTGTTCACGTAACTGTTAATATGTAATGCACTGCAAGTGTAGAGGATAGGGCCGGTACAATAGAGAACCGACGACACGATGTTTTGACTACATATTGAGGATGAGCGTGAGTGCTCCTGCTCACGTGAACCGATTAATATTAAAGTGCTTCTAATTATAAAGATAAGGGCCAGGTACATAGAGAACCGACGAACCACAATGTTTGACTACGTATTGGTGAAGCGTGGCGTTGGGTCCTCGTATCATCCGTAACTGTTAGATAATTAAAGTGCACTGCAAGTGTAGAGATAGGGCGGGTACATAGAGAACACACGACAGCGAATTGGTTTGAACATACATATGTGGACGAGCGTGAGTGCTCCTGCACACGTGAAACCGGTTTAATCAATTAAATTGCTCTCAAGTGTAAAGATAGGGGCCAGGTACATAGAGAAAGCGACGACCCGATGTTTGAACTACATAAATGTGGACGAATCGTGAGTGTCTCCTGCTCACGTGACCGTTAAGACAATTTAAAGTGCTTCAAGTTATAAAGAATAGGGGCAGAGGTACATAGAGAACCGACGACACCCATGTTGAAACATATTGGACGAGCGTGAGTGTTCCTGCTCACTTGACCGTTAATAAATTTAATGTGGGGGGGTGGGGGGGGTGCTGCAAGTTATAAAGATTAGGGGGCTGGTACCATAGAGAAACCCGACGGACCCATGTTTGACTACATATTGGATGAGCGTGAGCTGCTCCTGCTCACGTCACCGTTAGACTAATTAAAGTGCTTTCAAGTGTAAGATATAGGGGCCGGGTACATAGAAGAAAAACTCGACGACACAATGATTGAATACATATTGGTTGAGCGTGAGTGGTCTCCCTGTTCAACGTAACTGTAGAATATTAAAGCACGCAAGTGTAAAGAGATGGGCCAGTGTACATAGAGAACCGACGACACAATGTTTGAATACATATTGTGTGAGCGTGAGAGTTGCTCCTGCTCATCGTGACCGTTTAATATTAAAGCACTGCTTCAAGTGTATAAAGATAGGGGCCCAGGTACATAAAGAACAGACTACACGATGTTTGACTACATATTGGACGAGCGTGAGTGCTCCTGCTCACGTCACCGTTAATACATTAAAGTGCCTTCAATGTCAAGATGGGGCCAGTACATAGAGAACTGCGGACGACACAATGTTTTGAACTATCATATTGGTTGATCGTGAGTGGTCCCTGTTCACGTAACTGTTTAATATTAAAAGCAACTTGCAAGTGTAAAGATTGGGGCCAGGTATACATAGAAGGAACAGACGACACAATTGTTTGACTACTATACGTATTGGACTGAGCGGTGAGTGCTCCTACTCAACGTGACCGTTAATATTAAAGTGCACTTCAAGTTATAAAGATAGGGGCAGGTACATAGAGAACCAGACGACACATGTTTAATCTATATATATGATTGAGCGTGAGTGGTCCCTGTCTCACGTAACTGTTACATATTAAAGCACTGCTTCAAGTGTAAAGATGGGGCCAGGTAACATAGAGAACCGACGACACTAAATGTTTGATGACTACGTAGTGATGAGCGTGAGTGGTCCTGTTCACGGGTAAACTGGTTAATATTAAAATGCACTGCAAGATGTAAAGATTGGGGGCCAGGTACATAAGGAAACCGACGACACAATGTTTGACTACAATTGGATGAGCGTGAGTGCCTCCTGCTCACCCGTAGACCGTTTAATATAAAAGGTGGCTTTCAATTTTTAAGATAAGGGGCAGGTACATAGAGAACAGACGACACAATGTTTGACTACGTATTGGATTGAGCGTGAGTGGTCCTGTTTCAACATGTAAACTGTTAATATTAAAGCACTATGCAAGTGTAAAAGATTGGGGCCAGGTTAACATAGAGAACCGACGACACAATGTTTGACTACATCATATTGAGGATGAGAGCGTGAGTGCCTCCTGTACTCACGTGACCGCTAATATTAAATGCACTGCTTCAATGTATAAAGATAGGGGCAGGTACAAAGAAGAACCAACGACACATATGTTTAACTATATATTGAGGATTAGCGTGAGTTGTTCCTGTTTCACGTAACTGTTAATATTAAAGCAGCTCGCAAGAGTACAAGGAATGGGGGCCATGTACAGTAGAGAACTACGACGACAACAATGGTTATGACTACGTATTGGATGAGCGTGAGTGTCCTGTTCACGTAACTGTTAATATTAAATGCACTGCAAGTAGTAGAATAGGGGCCACAGGTACATAGAGAACCCCCGACGACACAATGTTTTGACTACATATTGGATGAGCGTGAGTGCCTCCTGCTCACGATGAACCTGTTAATCTTAAAGTGCTTCAATTTTAAAGCTAAGCAGGTACATAGAAGAACAGAACGACACTAATGTTTTGAACTACTGTATTGGGGATGAGCGTGAGTGGTCCCTGTTCACACGTATCTGTTAATATTAATCGCACCTGCAAGTGTAGAGATAGGCGGCGGGTAACAATAGAGAACAACCGACGACAACCAGTGTTTTGACGTACATATTGGATGAGCGTAGAGTGCTCCTGCTCACGAGAACCGTTAAATATTAAAGTGCTTCAAGTGTATAAATATAGGGGCCAGGTACATAGAGAACCGACGACACAAAGTTTGACTACATATTGGGATGAGCGGTGAGTGGTCCTGTTCACGTAACTGTTAAGTATTAAATGCACAGCAGTGTAGAGAAATAGGCCGGGTACAATAGAGAACCGACGACCCACACTACCTATTGACGAGCGAGAGTGCTCCTGCTCACGGACCGGATAATATTAAAGTTGCTTTCAATTATAAAGATAGAGGCAGGTACATAGAGAACAACACACGAATTTTTTGACTACTATTGAGAGCGTGAGTGCTCCTGCTCACGTCACCGTAGACAATAAAGTGCTTCAAGTTTGAAGATGCGGGCCAGTACATAGAGAACCCGACGCCCACAATGTTTGAATACATAGTTGGTTGAGCGTGAGTGGTCCTGTTCTCGTAAACTGTTAATATTAAAGCACTGCAAGTGTAAAGATGGCCAGGTACATAGAGAACCGACGGACACAATGTTTGACTACATATTGGATGAGCGTGAGTGCTCCTGCTCACGTGACCGTTAATATTAAAGTGCTTCAATTATAAAGATAGGGGCAGGTACATAGAGAACAGACGACACGATGTTTGACTACATATTGGACGAGCGTGAGTGCTCCTGCTCACGTGACCGTTAATATTAAAGTGCTTCAAGTGTAAAGATAGGGCCAGGTACATAGAGAACCGACGACCCGATGTTTGACTACATATTGGACGAGCGTGAGTGCTCCTGCTCACGTGACCGTTAATATTAAAGTGCTTCAATTATAAAGATAGGGGCAGGTACATAGAGAACAGACGACACGATGTTTGACTACATATTGGACGAGCGTGAGTGCTCCTGCTCACGTCACCGTAGACAATAAAGTGCTTCAAGTGTAAAGATAGGGCCAGGTACATAGAGAACCGACGACCCGATGTTTGACTACATATTGGACGAGCGTGAGTGCTCCTGCTCACGTGACCGTTAATATTAAAGTGCTTCAATTATAAAGATAGGGGCAGGTACATAGAGAACAGACGACACGATGTTTGACTACATATTGGACGAGCGTGAGTGCTCCTGCTCACGTCACCGTAGACAATAAAGTGCTTCAAGTGTAAAGATAGGGCCAGGTACATAGAGAACCGACGACCCGATGTTTGACTACATATTGGATGAGCGTGAGTGCTGCTGGTCACGTGACCGTTAATATTAAATTGCTGCATGTGTTAAGATTGGGTCGCATACATAGAGTAAAGACGGCACGATGTTTGAATACTATAAGCATTCAACTAATGAATATTGAATTATGAGTTTCTCTTTAAAATATTTCGGTTATTATCACAAATTAAACAAAAAATTGTATTTGATTCCACAATGTTTGATTAGTAACATACAAAGTTTAACAGTTTTCTGATTGCTTGTTACATTTATTATGAAGTCCAATGCAGAAAGAATGTGGGTTTTATGCAGTAAAAGTTATGGAAGTAAAAACTTCATAATTTTCCGGCAATCAATACTCTATGAATTAAATGTAAAACCTGCAATTAACTTTCGATTGGGCTTAAAATTCCATTTCGAACTAAAACAATTTCAATAATTGAACAGAACTGTATAAAGTATACATTTGTATAATATTTTACCAGCAATTCGAACTAACGTTATTAACTTATTTACCACCATTTTAATTCGTATAATTTAATTGGATTATATTTATCTGGAATCAATATCTTGAATTTACCTGTATTCAATCCGTGACAATTTCCATTTACTACTTAGAAATCATTAATTGTAATTCCTTTATTTACCTTTATAGAGAAACTCATGGACAGCTAAACAATCGTGGACAAACATTGTGATGAAATTGATTACTGTAAATTATTAAATTTAAAACTTTTAAAGACCCCTTTTCAATTATTTAGAACCCCCAATTCACTATAAATATTTTTATTTGATTAAAACGCCATTATATTATAAATAAATAAATGCATTTTATTGTTGTAAGTAAAAAATACTGTTATTTTATTATAATTTTTTTTATTTCCATTGAAAGCAGTATTATTTACCAGCAAATACTTTTTACAAGGATATGTCATAATTCACTCATTTAATTCTCATCAGGTTGATGAACTAGACTACAGAGACTAAACACAACCCACAAAAGAATTAATTAATGGCAATTAAGAAAAAAAAGTAATACCGAACTGTAAAAACTGACTTTCACAAAAAGTTATTGACCAGTTACAAATCTATTTTGAGTGTAACTTTCAACGAAATAGCACAATGGAGGATATTAGACAGTCTATACGGGATCTATTCTATGATAAGTTATCTGTTAATAAGATAACTGAACTTGGCAATTTCCCAATAGGTGAAAAGGTTGGTGTAATCTGTAACATAGTTTTCTTATTGCTTAGTAAACTTAATAACACAAAACTGGCAAATTTTTGGTTTAAATGGTTTCCAGTACTAGTCATAATTCTCTCGTTTTAATTCTGCAGATTTTAAACTAATTTTAACTTCTCTACGTTATATATTCTCTAGAACCAATATAGATTACATTATACATAAATGTACGTACGCGAATTGACTTATATAGTTAAGTCTAAAACTAAAAAACTCGAAAGCAAAAATGAAGCTTTAATGTTATGAAACCCGAACGTTCCGGACTGTTATTTTTTTTAATGTTATTTATCACAGCCACAGTTATGAACTGGGTAATTACAGTGACAGGATTGCAGCTCAAACGCGGTGTATTTCAGAGGCAATGCAACTGTTTAATTCCCAACAATTCTCTTTGAGTCAGGATTTGCAAACTCTGTTATATTTGCTAAATGATAACTGAGCTAACAGCATACTCTTTTGTTGATTTTGTCTCATTTATATTAACGTAATAATTTCGCTGGCATTTTCTTTAAATTGAAAATTGTGATCATTTTATAATATTACAAGGATAAATATTTGACGTCGTTTTTATTGTTTTAAACCTGCTTTGTAGTTATTGAATATTTTAAAGGGAATTTTATAATTTTGTCTTAAGTTGTGGTTTCATGTGAGTACTCTTTTGTATGCAGGTCATATATTTTCAAGAAGTTATTTTACTTACATCGCAAGTTTACAAATACGCCGTTTCACGTACTTTGTAGAACTACTTATACTTTGATTAAAACGTGTATAGATACTTATCAGTTGTATAAAATATACGCAAATCAATTGTTTACTGTAGTAATAAAAAAGTAAGCCATGTGGAATAAAAACTCAACTTACGGTTATTGATTCTGTAGTACATTTAATGATTTTTAAAACTAAAAGTTTTCTCACTCTCGATAGGCCAATTTGAAGATTTAATTATCTTTTAGTGACTGCAAATTGTACGATTTAATCCCTTGTGAATTGTAAGAACAATCGACATGTAACAACTGGAAACCATCATCCGTTGAAGTATTAAAAGTTTAAATTTAAAACTTAAATTAAAATGTCCTAAATCTCAACTAATGACATTAATTACGGCCAAGAACATATTAGGCATGACTATATCTTAGCTGAAGTACGGTTGATTATGTAGCTCTGGTTTCTATAAGGTGGGATTTCATTAGGTTAGTTAGTTAGGTCTAGATGAAGTGAGATTTATTATCTCAGAAAAACAAACTGAGTTGGAGCATGTAAGATATATTATCTGAGGGAAGATCGAAAACAATTTGCAACCTTAATTTTTTAGTTGCAATCCCACTCATGCAATGACGGTGAGATCAGTCGGCTTAATATTACTCGATACTAGTTAAAAAGGTGGAGAAAATAGAACACTTAGAGTAGCCTGTGAGTTGTTTAAGAGTTATATGGTCGAGACGATGCTGATAGGAGAGGATAAATTGGGGGCCGTGTGCGGCAAGGCTTCGTTAAGTTGTATGTTTTTGTTAAAGACACAACAGTGGTATTTGCTGGTTTGATTTAGGGGAAGAGTTTTAATAAAACCAACAGGGAATTACTGTATACAACTAGATACGTATAAAATTAGACTCGACATACAAAAACTGTGTGGCTACCATTCTCAGTGATGTTTGATAGATAGCCAAGCCTGGATCTCAGACTAATAACCAACGCCGCAGTGTAGCGGGTACAATGGTTATCGCAAGGTATTATTGTTGTACAGCTATTTAATTACCATGGAGAACTTGTCACTTTGCAAGTCCCAATAGATTTACAATTACAGAAAAATACAGAAGTGTAGGTTTGCGGTAGGGCCCTTAGGTTATGAGGGTGCCATCCTTTTCACAAAACAATTCCTAGGCATTAAAAAAAATGTTTGTTCTGCTGACTGAATAGACTTCAAACAAAGAAATTATCTAAGTTAGCAGTGGAACTAACGTTCGGTTATGTAATTGCCATGCTTACCATTAATAAAATCAACCATAGATGTTTTCACGACAAAATAGACTTAAAATACACAAACGCAAGCGTCTAAGAGAAGGTTCAGCAGTGAAACTAATCCCTCAGTTATCAGATTGCCATGCTTACCACTGGAAACATCCAGTAGAGATTTTTACATCACTTGCCCTTCTCCCGACTCAGTAAACTTAAGATACAGTGAAGTGCCTAAGCGTTTTTTTCCAGTGATATCAGATAATCAGCCAACCAAAAGACACTTTTACTTTGCTTTAATATCTCTCTTGTAATAGAGATAGTACTAACAGTAGAAAGTTTTGATACAATTTTTCTCTTCCTTGTCTTAGTTGGTAAATCAACTGTCAGGAATTCTTTACGTGTAGTATTATTTTTAAATTTTAGGATATTAATTAATTTTCTTCTATTTCCTTTATAGCAATTAGATATAAAAATGGTTAAATAGAAGAAATCATTGATACAATTTTTTGGTAAATTAGCATTTAATAATACTTGTTAAATCAATAGCAAAATATATAGCTAAATAAATAAGAATCGATACATTATCCATATGGAGATGGTTAGTGAGATCAATTTCTTAAACAGTTTAGGTAATTGAATGTATAAAATTACATATTATCCAGTAAATATAATAAAAATAATCAATAATTTAAACAATATATTAATCTACTCAATATCTCAATATTTACTACATATCTACTCAAAGGCTTTTTGGAAAATTACTGGTGGTTACATACATCGCTTACAACTCAGCTCTCTACACGAACACGGCTTCTAAGAGATCGTTGGATTATTACGAATTTATCGAGTTTATCAATAAGTGACTCTGCGGTTGAGAAGAAAGTTACTATCAATAATATCTAGCTTGACTTCATAAAGTCACTTTACAAGCTCATTCATCACCTCTTTTTGTAGAAATTTATGGATTTTGGATTTCTCCTAAAGTTATTCCTTGGATAACATTATATTTTAGAAATAACATAATAGGTTGTGACAACTATTATAATTTTATTTTAAAATTTAAAATAACAATTCCTTAATTTTTATAAACTAAAAAACAACAAGTAACAATAATTTTAAATAACCGTTAAAACGCTGTGGTCTACAACTTTTTAAAGGAAAGTTAAACATAGAAACATACATACAATTTATTAAAATAAAACCTCCAACAGTTGTGAAATATATTTAATATACACGCCCCTTAGTGACATCTGAGTTGCTCCTTTTGTATATATTCTTTATTCTCTTTTTAAGCAGCTAAACGGCATTTGTCTTTAATAGTTCATGGAGGTCATTATACATGTTTGGGTCGGAATAACTGAAGCTTCTCCTCCCGACCTCTAGCTGCACTCGAGGAAAATAAAGTTTTCGCTCTTGGCTGGTGCTTCTTTGAGTACTCTCTGATACCAAGGGTCTCCAAGGTGTGAACTTTGTGAGTAATGCAGATTGTCAGGACCCTGCTTACTTTCTCTGTAAGAGGGGACAAATTTTCCTGCCTATCCAGTCAAAAAATGAACTTAACGATGACACCGCTAGCTATATATTTCCATGTAGCGGCGTAGCGAACCATTCCTTTGGTTTAAGGTATTATTTAATGTTCGTTATTAACGATTAAAGATTTAAAAGTATGGCAGGATTCCGTATATGTGTTATAGTTTCGTGTAAGAATGCAAGATATAAGCATTAAACATAAACGGTAAACATATTTTACAATAGAAAAGGTTTTACGTTGAAATATCTATCTCGTATTCAGTTCCAACGTTTAAAATGCACAAATTTAGTTTATACTTTGTCCTAAAGTGCCTCGTATGTTAGTGGTGTCAAGTGAAGGGGTCAGTTCGATGCTGACCTGGTCATTTAGTCCAACTTAATACAATGATCACAAATATATTAAGTGCCAGTGTAATATCTAGCTAGCGGTATATAAAATAGAAACGTGTGTAGGGCCTTGTTTTGTATTGGAGACTATCCAGCGTTGAAAGTAACAAATAAAACACTTCAAAGATCGTTTGAATAAAAAACAGATAAGTAAACATTTATGTTGAATAATATCAATTGACCTCACAAAAGAATTGTATACATACTTCTCAAAGTTTTACTTGAATTTGGCAGTGAAAGAGAAACATCAATATATAAAATACCATCGTCTCCAGTAACTTTACTGCTTTATTTTCAAACTTCTTCATGAAGACTAACAAGATTACCAACTAAACAAGTAGAACCTCTCCTGGCTCCAGAAGTCCGAGTGTCCTGAAGCGCTGTGAAACCAGAGTATATTGTGAGGGGAAGAAAGGAGCTCACTAATGAGTTCCATTACTCGCACACTTTTTACTCTCCCCTTTTTGTGATGTTATGTTTGTGCGAGGAAAATTTACAAAAACAAAATAAACATTGCCATAATCACTAACGCAATAAAAAAATATACTTGGATGTTTCCCCCTTTTTTACTTGTTTAAATCAAATTAAGAATAAATATGTTTCGAAATTTCATCTGCTTAGACTTATCCAAAATAATCAGATAACAAAGTAGTGACACTTAAATTTTTAAACATTTATTTTGGAAAGTTCGTATTAGGTATTTCACTGATGATGGATATACCAAGGTCAATATTTTATTTTCAGTTTAGTAGGAAAATAATTATTATGTAATGATTATTTGAAGTAAAGTACATACATTTTCTCATGTATTGTTGCGTGCTTTGTAAAACAGCCATATACTCAATTTTAGGCCGTATTGAGTATTCTATTACGAAACTATATTTCATAATTCGTTCAAAATATCAAAGTTAAGTATGTTCTCTTTGATAACACTGAAGTTTAGATTTACTAATCTGGTTTTGAATCCGTGTTTTCCCAAAGGTATATTATGAATTTACTAGACAATGGTGAATTTGAGATATTTATTCATCTCATCAATCGTGCAATACTAATCGTTATTTTGAGCTAAAAGAAATATTGAAACAGACCTTTAATAACTTAGCTCTCACACTGTATGACCAAATTCAAGGTTTTTTAATAAAATATGTTGAATTTCATTAATTAAAAAAATATGCTTTTTAAAACTAATTATTTAGATTATTATTAGTAATTATTACAAACACAGTTATAGTGGAACGATAGCGTTAAAACTACTATCATTAAAGATGGCAATAAAACAGTTCACTACGTGACATTGTACCGATTGTATTAAATAATAATTCTGGGGTAACTGGATTACCGGTGGAAGGAGTAGGCCCAGAAGAATGATAAGGACTGGACAGTACAAAAGAGGCTACTATCAGCGAGGTGCGCATCGCAGATGGGAGTGTTTGATAACGAAATTGAGAGGTGGGGTGAGGTAGACGTGCCGTACCCCCCGTCTCAGTTGATCGGAAGTAGTAGTAACGAGTATAGAGTTTGAAAGTGCTTAGAGTTATTTTTTTTGCTAATCGCCATCGAACCTGCGGGTAAGTGAACCTTTTAACTGGAGTCCAGTCAATATTCATTCTTAATTATTTTGAATAATGTTGGGGAAAGAAATATTGTAAAAATTAAATTTAATGGGAATTTAGGAACTTGTCCTTTTGATCTGTTCAATATAAAACTTGTTGGTGCAGTGAGCACATGTATATAAAGTTTTATGTAAAAATACTAAAAGAGTTTTGTGGTTGTTACAGATGCTTTCAGCAATATAAAAATTCTAACACTGAAAAGAAGTAATATTTAAAGTAAAGTAAAGAAAAGTAGTAAAAAAAACAAAATTGAATTTTGAAGATAAATTAAAGTGAAGAATTGCCAGATCAGATTAGAGTGTGAAAATTTTGAATTTTGAAAATTGAATAAAAGACAAGCTGTAAGAACTTTGTACATTTTTGGAGTGACAAATATATTACAAGTTTGAATTTAAAAGTTATCAAGAAGTTTTTATTTTAATTTTAAATCCAGTAATTATTTTAAAGAAGAAGTTTTATTTTAGTTTGAACTTTATTTATTTCAGAAGATTTTCGTTTTCCTTTTTTGAACCTTCACAAAAATTTAAATTTCAAAGCTAACCCCTCATGTGCCAGTAAAACGGTACAACATAAAAAGAAACGCGTTTTACAAGCCTGCTTACAACTAATATTGCTAATGTCTATATAAACATTTTAATTTGAAATTTAATTGAAGCTTGCTGCTTATTGGCCATACAACAGAATCAAATATACAAGTCGTAGTGTATTATTGCTTACGGATATCCAACGAATTCGGAATCACCTGGTGCTCTACAAAGTTTATTTTCTGAACAAAGATATTTTAGAATCTGTTTATTTAACTATCTTAAATTTTAAAATACACAGCATAGTTTAATTTAAAGAGTTTTCTTGTTAAAATTGAACTTCAAAAAAAAAAAAAAATAAAATAAAAGCAAAAACACATTATAATTCATTAAAATGACACTGCATTGAATGGTAGATAATGCTATTCTTAGACAATCATTTCTGGGTTGAATAAAAGATAAAAAGAGATTATGATTGTATTTTTGATGATGAAGAATGTTACACTAAAAATGGTTTACTTTCGAATTTAAATTAATCCTCCGTCTAAATGGACTATTTTAACGTTAAGTGCAACAAATAAATAGTGTTTTGCAATTGTTCGAACTGCATTCTTTTGAAGGTTGAAAATTCAATAAACTTTGCTCTTGTGCAACCTCCCTACAATGGCATTCCGTAAGAAAGGTGTGGGTAGATCAGTCCATAATATGCCGTCATCAATACCTGAGTTGGGCAGTATTCGGACAGTTCCCTCAAGAAATAAATGCCTGAGAATAGCTTTGAACAAACATGGTCCACATGACAAGCCCAAGCCAAACCTCGATCTAGGTGTATTCTAAAGAATTTCATTGAATATATATATATATATATATATATATATATATATATATATAAAAACTTCAGTGATTTCAGGTTCATCTAACATGACTGTTGGACTATGATCTGAATCTGTTTGTCGCAAACTAAATTGAACGAATTTCGATTTCAAAGTTTTTGTTTTGAGGTTAAGCTCGTTGAAATATTGAACTGCACTGTTGAGCCCAATGAAAGTAATTTTTCTAGTTCTTCTTGTGATTTTGAGTTGATACAGAGAGTCGTGTCATCTGCGTACTGGACGAGTCGCCCTTGTTGGACCGATGAACCAACATCATTTACGTAAACCAAGAAGAGTAAAGGGCTAAGTAACGAGCCCTGAGAAACACCAAAGCTCAGACCCTCCTCTCACGATTTGACGCCTAAAATGTCTACAAATAGTATTCGATCACTGAGATATGATTTGAGACACTTAAGTGACACTCCCTGCATCACTTAGTACTCCAGTTTGTGAATAAGGATTTGATGTTGCAAAAAGTCATCATAATATTGACACTAGTCTGATTATTTTGAAATGGAACATACGTAACAACGCAGTGTAAGCCAATAAAGAGAACCAATGAATGTTAACGCTCTAATGGGGTGGAAATAAACCGAGTTCGTGTAATTTTAAACAAAACGATCAAGAATAATTCCTCAATTCAAAATGTTCAACATTTGCGTCTCATTGATGAGATAGCTCATCGCACATTGTTGGTTTTACTGATATTACATTGATCGAAAGAATTTCAATTTAATTTAAAGAAACTCTCGCTTCGTTAAATCAGTTAGATTTACACTTGAGATCCATAAAGTTTGTTTTTTTAGGAACTCTCAGATCACTGAACCATGATCAGATTATATTTAGCTCTCAGTTAGCTGTGAAGTTAAGTGCTGGAGTATTAAAGGATAGCCGTATTTCTGCTATCGTTCTTCTAATATTATTTCACGTGTAGTCCTTCTAACGCAGCAATAAATTTTAAAAGCAAATTGGTATACCTTACAAATTTAATAAAGGTATTTATGGCTCATAAGTGGAATTTCCTTATGAAAACAGAAATAAAACTGTGGCCCTTTCCACTTCTACATTATACTGCCATCAAACAGACTCTAGAACTACTTTCCCACCGCCAACGTTTTTTAAAGTTTTTAGAGTCGCTAGGGTGCCAAAAGTACGTGAAAACTTTCTATGAACTGAAGTAATCGTTGTTTGAAATTGCAGGCGAGAGATCGCGTGAACCGAGTCATTGAGTTTTTTTGCCTCATTGTTTAAGGCTGCGCCTGTGGTCTTCTTTTCAATATTAAAAGACAGAAAATTAACATTTTAGATTTTACCCAATATGAGATTATTTTTCTCAAATTGTTGGCTATGTCGAGCCAAGATATTCACAAAATTCTGGATCGGGCTGAGAAGCAGCTACTCAATAATTTATGATAAATCCAGCTAATTTGTTTAACCTATTGTTCTGGCCGAGCAAGTTACTAAGGGAATGGTAATTACATACCTTAGTTCCCTTGGGAGAAAACGTGTTTATTCTGCAAATATCTGTTCTTAGAAAACTACATCATTTTGGAATGCTCTTACTTAAGACAAAGTAGAACATCGGTTTGCTGTAAGGGATATATGGTGGAACATGGTATTTCACAATTCGACTTCAAGAAGAGTCCGAATGTCTCCGGACACTCCTCTGCCTCGACTCTATGCAGGTGGTTTTTATTCCTTTGTAATCTAGAGCTGCAATGTTTTCAGCACTTTCTCGATACCAGAGATTCGAAACGACGATAATCAGAAGAATGCGCACAATAGGATATCAGTATTTAGTTGTCAAGTATCAAAGACCGCCACTCATGTATAACAGAGTTATTACTAAACGTATAAAACGTCACTATTCTGATAATGACATGTCTCAAAAGTATATTCTCGAAGGCCAGTGATATGATTCTCCTCATGTACGGTCATAATGCTGTATTTGATCATTCGCAGAGAGGTATTCTTGGCACGTGTAGATCTAGTCTCTCGCCTGTTTAGAAGAAGTACGCAATCATTTGGTCTTAATAATGTGGAATAAAATGACAACTGTGGCTCCATGACTTTGCTGGTCATGTAATCTATCCCACTAGGATAAGAGTACCAGGATACATGTGTTTTGGGTAACAGCGTCAGTTTTATCAATCAAGTTTTGGTTAATAGTTATTTCACATCCATATATGTGACTGGCAATAAAAAATGCATTCTAATATGTTAAATAAAATAGTTGAATGGTGTTCCTGATAATTATTTAGTACAAAATAACGTTATTGTATTGCATTAATGGTGACTTTTAAATGATCCCTCAACCTTTGTCCACGTTTTTTCAGATATCAACTCTGGACTCTTGCTAGACTACTTAAGTTAGTAGTAAATACTGCATTTAAATAAGTTCTTACAATTGACCGCTATATTTAAATTATATATAAGAAATTTATATATATATATTATATATATATATATATATATATTTAACTGCAAAAATTGCCGCAGCTTTTGACATAAATGTTGTTTTTTAAAATAACTTAAACTACATTGAAAAAAAAACTTGATATTAGATATACTTCTACTGTTAGTCACTTAAAAATATGTACTAACAAAGATGTAAGTTAGTCTTTTGTAGACAGGATATAAGTATGTTAAGTGGTTGGAGGCTACTTTGAACATGTAGTTAAATAAAGGCAAGGTGTTAATAAGTATTAATTATTTTACTCAAGTAGCCACTTGAAAATGAAGTGCTAGATATTCAACAATGATCAGTGATAGTTCGGAGTCGATATATAAAGAAATTTGGCAAAAAGTAGAGGGAAGGATTTAAAACTTACTTTTATAATTTGAGCTAGTGATAAATGTTATTTTCACATGATTAACTAAATTTCAACAACCAATTAAATTCACTCACTCTTGTGATAATTAGTTTGACTGAGTCAAACGCTTGGTGAAATGTACTGCAGATAACTCGACCGTATGTCTTTGATGTATGTAACTTTGGTCGTAGTGCCAATTTGCTCTATGTTATCTCTTCACTAATACCAAAGTGATGGCTTTAGCTAAACGCAATAAACTCTTCAAACATTTCGGTTATGAAATAATCATTTAGACAACTTCAACACATAAATTTGTAGTTTTTTAAAACTTCATTCATGAGGGGTAGAGCTGATTATAATTTCTATTTTACTTTGACCCAAAAAATTAGGGAGATTCTATCTCTAATATAAAGGAGGTGGGATTACCAGGGATTACCAGGTAGCCTCAGAATATTGAAGTACACAAAATTGCAGGGAGAGGTAATCTATGGTTTTATTTTGTATATGAAGTATTAGACTATAATTTTGACTTATATACTATATACCATTTTCAATACCTCGTACTATGTTTTAATATTGCAAAACCAATTATTATTTTTCCACTTTTTATTAAAAGACCTTTGCAAAGATTTATTAAAAGTTAATTATTGGAAATTGGAATATTATAGCTTTCCCATATGTGCAGCCTCCTGGCACTTAAAGTTCGTGTTATTGCATCTGCCATAAATGACATTTAGAGGTTATTTAGAGTAAAACTAAAAATTTATATGTACTCTGAAATAGATTTTTGTATCTTGGTTAACCTTACTTAGCTTAGATGCTTTGTTTAAAGATTGTTATTGTCGATTGAAGGTTTGAGAAGATAACATGGTTTCTGAAATTTAGCTTCATTTTATATTAAAACAGGTATAACGGAACAATGCTTGAGACTTGCATCCTGTGCAGTAACAACACCTGGACTCGCCTCCGAACAGTTTTTGAGTGTGTTTGAACCCTTTTCTATCCCTTCATTTCTTCTTCATGTTCTTTATTTATGTATGTGTGTCTACCCCAACTGCCGAAGAGGATGGATTCAAATCCTCGACGTTGTATTGTACCTTTTGTAACATATTATAACGATAGATCATTTCCGATATCCTGTTAGTCTTGATGTCATAAGAATGAATGTTTCAATCATATGTTATTTTACTTCTATTATTGTACATTCCTATAATTTTATTGCACGTGATTTGTTCATGGCTTTCACTAAACGCACATTATCAGTACATTTCTAAAAGAAATCTTGTTAACCTCAAGTTAGGAACAACTAATTTCGGCATAAGAATTTAGTTCGTACAGAATTATAAAAAATCTATTTTAAACTTTGAAAAAACTAATCTATTATCCATACAACCTTTATTTTTATTCACTTATTATTAACAACAACAACTTAATCATATTTTGTGTATTAATTTTTAAAATTTCTATCACTGTAACATTTCTTTCGGTTTGTTACTTAGCCTAATGTGTGGTGACACGTGGCCATAATCAGTTTGTATAACCTACTCGGATTTAGTTCTAAAACTGTAAAATAAGTAATACTTACCATTGTAAACAATAAATTTCAATATAGAATAAACAAAACTTATAAATTTGTATATATTTAACATAAGTGTAGACGTGACTGTAAACATTTGATTTGACACACAAACAAACGATTTTAATTCACAATTATCAATTTTCAAACCAATTTTTCACTCCAGTCCAGTGCATAGACGACAATCATCAATAACCGATCAAATCGCTGAACTTGGATGTCGTAGTAATCTCCTGTCAAATAATTGATACCAAACTGCAGGATATTGAGAGCTGTATGGATTAGATCAGATATGAAGTAGTACTCTGATATTTTGCAAATTTCACTCCAGTTCAGTGGATCGGTGATGGTCAAGTCGCCAAACTAGGATGTCGCGGTAATCTCATGCCATTTAATTTATTCCATACAGCAGGATATTGACAGCTGTATGGATTAGAGTAGATGTGAAATACTCCGATATTTGATACATTTCGCGGGTAGGGTATGATAAGCGGACCCTGTTTTTTATGTCGAAGAATGTAATCATCGATACCTAATATTCGCATCTCAAATCCTAGACTATCAATCGGTATAAAAGTATCTATAGTCCTCAATAACAATCGTATGTGTTAAATAAAATGTGAATTTAATATTTACAGTGATAAAAAAAATTATTATAACAAAAATTAGGAAAACTGAAGACGACCATATTTGCTCCTCTCACAGTTACAGTTGTTTCTTTTCCACAAATTTCACATAATGGGTTTTTCGGTACGAATTCAACATGTTGAAGCCACGAAAAACATGTCTTATCCTCTTTCAAAGCAATGCCGTGTAGTTTTTGTTAAATTGACTGCCATTTGAATAATCAAATGTTACTTATGTAAAATTGAAATATTACCCTACGTGTATTATTTGAAAGCGTTTACAGCTGTTGATATAGATTACTTAAGTTAATTGTTTGAAATAAATAATCAGTATCGATTGATTATATTGATAGTTATGATTACGTAATATCGTTTGCCGATTTCGATATAAAAAACTGTGTCCGCTTATCGTACTCTACCCCATTTTGCTCCATGCCAGTGAATAGTAGAAGGTTATTATATTATATTATTATATTAATAATTGGTCATATCGCTGAGTAATGATGTCGTTATCTATTACCATTTGATTGATTCCAAACTGCTGGATATTAGAGCTGTATGGATTAGAGCAGACCTGAAGTACTCAGTTATTTTATACATTTCGCTCCAGTCCAATGAAAGGTCGACGGTCAAATCGCCAAACTAGGATATCGCGGTAATCTTGTGCTTTTTAATTTATTCCATTCTGCCGGATATTGAGAACTGTATGGATTAGAGTAAATGAGAAGTACTCCGATATTTCATACATATCACCCTTTAAATTCCGTGATAATTTCACAATCCCATGTGCGAATAATCATTTTCTAAGATTGAATCTACCCTAATTACATCATGGGTTGGTCGTGTTGTGGTAGTCTAAAAATATCAGCTAGCTGAAATACCAGAATGTGTGTGTGTATGTATATATGTACTGATTTATAAGTTCCATGTTAATGCGCTAACAAACTTTGCATTAACAGGTTCACTCCCAAAGCTTACACAAGCTGAAAATGCTGTCCAAGCCAATCAATACTATACACTTAGCCATATCGGAGCTTGACTGCTGTAAAACTGTACAATATTACTGATTTGTAAGTTCCATGTTAATGCACTAACTAACTTTGTATTAACATATTCATTGCTAGAGCTTACGCAAGCCGACAATGCTTTTCAGGCCAATCAATACTATACCCTTTGCCACTACCCTTGTATCTGAGATCAATCTATTGTATATTATAATTCCCAAGTAGTTGCGATTATACCCAAGCATTATTTTTACACAGTCACAAAAGAGCATTCTGTTATTTGCATCCTCAGACACAACTAAAAATTTAGATTTGAATATATAGAATTTTATGGATTTTAAAAAGATTTGTTTCTATTTAAATTGATATTTACATGAAATAATTTTAGAATTCAACATTAGATAAAAATGATGCATCCACTTACTTATCCAATAAAATAAAGTTAATGTATATTTAGAGCTATAAACAATTCTTACATTTTTGACTACCAAAACCGTAATTTATTTAGATACTGCAAAGAACTGGTCTCAGTTTACAACTCTGCGGTACTCCGTGAATAAAACCTTTTTATGTAAATTTTAAGATGTTTCTATATGCATTATAATAATGTATTATTTATATATTTACGTATTTATGAAGTAGAAGTCATCTGATGATTTACTAGGCACTCTCTTGAAGTACTGATCATGAATCTGTCGTGTTTGTAAACATTTATGAGAGCAGTTCCCATACTCTAACATTCTAGTTATAAATTAGTATAAATAAACTATATAGAAAACTGCATGTTGTTCTGTTTATAACTCGTAACACGTTATGATTATTTTCAGGTGGTTTCGTTCCTATTTTCGGCTGTAAGAGCGGTGAATTTCGTCACCCAGTGTTGCAAAACGTATGTAAAAGTGCATGTGAATAAAAATAACTTAATATAGCTCTTAACAGTTACTTCTACATTACAAAAGTTAAAGTATACTAGCTTTATCTTCCTTCTTTAGACTAAATTCTACATATTTTCTGCATGAATTAACCCAAACCTTTTTTAAAATATCTACGGTACTTGATTAGAGGTAATTACATAAACATTGTGAGTGGGTTTTGGGTACAGTCTATGAATTTGTCTATTTGTCTATGAATTTGACCAAACATGTTGCAGATTTTACGTGTCATTTATTACTTTTCCTTTGTTGTAAACATGCCTCCCGGATCAGTCTACTTATACTAGTACGCACATGCTACATACACATAGGTAATGTGTTGTTCAATTTAAATACTATTATTCCTTAATTTGACTAAAACGTTGTTTCAGAATGGCAGAGTATTAATGATTGGTTGACTGTATGTTTGACTTGAAAACAGGTATTATGTTTTGATTATCTTCAATACTACTTCGATCTACAAGATTGGGATTTTAGTAAACGCATTATATATTTCCAATAACATATTGAGTATTTTCAATACGACAATCATATGTTCATGTTACAATTATCATTCCGAAAGTTGACTGGTCTTTTTGAATCCGCTGCAACACCTCATGTAAATTGAAGATGAGCAATGGGAGGAATGTAAAACTAATAGTTATTAAAACATCACTTTTCCAATATTGTTGATTTAAAATGTGGCATTTCGGAACAAAAGCTTTCCTCTTCAGGCGACTCCACAAATACTTCTTCCAAAATAAAAAACATTGGAAAAGTAAAAAAACCTGTTTGTTTTAATGTCAATTGAATAACTAAAATCGCCACTTTAGTATTTAATTAACGTAATTTATGAAATCACAAGAGATAGCAAGTTTAAATTTGCTGATAATGCAGTGTACACATTGTATGATATTTAAATATGCATATCAAATAAATAATATATAACTCGGAAACGTAAAGGTCGACCTCAACACAAGACCAGAGACGCAGATGTTTTACCGGAGCCGAGACTAATATTAACATCTGTCTGGAACTTTCCATCAGAGTTGAGTTATTAGTTTAACACGAGTTTAGGCGAACTCTGTTTGTTTCACGGCAATTAATTTCATCACAATAGTCATTAATTATACTTAAGACTAAAAAGGAATGCTTACTTTTGATAAGTTACACTTTTCATGACTGCCTGCTAATCAATAAAAATGGGTCTAAATAAAGAAATTAAAACATAAATATTTAAAACTACATATAATACAATATAATATTGTGCGATAGTGTAGTTTTAACCTTTCATAGTAATAAAAAATTCAAGTAATTATTAATGTGGGAAAACGAAAGTCACTACTCAATGTTTTGAAGATGAAATATATGCCTTATTTTAAGAAACATATCATAAAAATGGAACATTCCAAATTGATACATTATACCCATTTCCCCTAACTATGGTCCTTCTAAGTATAATTAAAAATGCTCAATAAGCAACACTATGGAAAATTCATGCGGTTTAATTCTTCACATGATAACGATAGCAAATGCGATGATGAACATCATCACCATATTCGTGGCTAACGGTTATGTTAGTGAATATCATCATACTGCGTGCTTATGTAAGAGGTGCTGGCACCTATGAAAGTGAGATTCATAAATAGGCTACATGAATTAGTGGGAGCATTCAATACATAATACCGTGTCACAAGTGAATTTTATTTTTTAACTGGTTTAAAAATGGAGTTCTACATTTGAAATTTTATACGCAATATTTGTTTTATGTGATTCAATTTTAGTCCAGTTAGAATTTAGTGCAACGATAAATAATATATTTTGAGATATTTTCACAAATATTAGAAGTTTGCTTTTTAATAGTTAATATTTGTTTTATAAACGTGTTAGCGTTTGGTGTTGTTTGCCTGTAATTTAATTCGGAATCTAGATGAATATGTTCAGTAACTATCATGTTGCGTTAGTGACACCAATTAGTGTATATGTTATTCTATCAAAGAACGTGTGAAGTTTACGTAAGAAACTGTTTTAATAAAGGTAATGAGACTTGAATTATTACGTAATTTGCATCTTGTTAATAGTGTCCATCGGGCCGTCATTTAAAACTCTGGTATAAAATGAAATACATTCAAACTAATGAAGTTTATCACGATTTAGATTGATCGTAATTTATGCACTCCTGTATCGCTTCACCATGAAAATATAAACATTCAAATCTCATATCAACGTTGAAAATATTAATTATAAATTTATAGATCACAATCTCTCTTCTCTCCCTATTACGTAATGGATCCCAAATTTGCTCAAATAGGGAATGCTAACGTATAAAGCGAAATGTTGATGGCATCGCTGAGGTAAGTGATTGTCATTGATAAGAAACTACTTCTCAATAAAATCTGAATGTGTTGGTTGAACAAAAAGGGCTTCATGGTCTTTTATACACCTACCAACCGACAAAGAAAAACTGTCACTGCCCATTGGTGAAAAAGCAGTACTATAGTTTATCATCTTAGCATTTATTGGTGAATTTAAAGCGTAATTAGTTCTGGAGAGTCATCAAATAGAAATTGAATTAGACCTCCTGTAAAACTATGGAACGTTAATATTAGCTATTTTTTGGAGAATTTGAGAATCAAACCGCAATTGAGGAGTTAACATCAGCTATAATTACTATATTATACAGCTGATGAGAGGGACTGGTATACAGTTCGACAAAATTTAATTTGTACTGATTGTCCTTCACTTTTACATGGGAGTAAGGCTGTGGGTCTAACAGAAAGGTCAGATTATATGAGGGGGTGATTAAATATTTATCTCAAAAGCTACTACTTTAATGATTTAAAAATTCCTTAGCTAATAAAAAATTCCGTATTATTGAAAGTTTCATACTCCAATAGAAGTATTTTCTTGCAGTATTTGAAAAGTCTTTTTAAAGCCTTTCATAACGTCAGAATATAGGTCACTGGAGTCAGAAATTATATACTGGCAAAATATATTTCGATTCCATGCATTTACTTAGTATGTTTTATCCATTTTTAAAGAAATACCTTAACTTGAAATAAATAAGATAAAAGATAAATAATATTTTATATTGTCAAATTGAACGAAGAACATTGAAGAAACATTTAGTTAAAGTTTAGCGACAAGGATAATATATTATTTCTTGTATTTGAGCACTAGCAGAAATTAATATTTAATAATAGTACAACAACATTAGATAATAACATTACGATGATAATAACTGTTGAATATCTTGCTTTATTTAAGTCAAGAAGTGACGTTAATATAGATATAACCCGTCCATATAGAACCAGCGACCTGAATACATGTGTAATGTAATCACTTGTCCAATGAATGAGACATATCTCGTTGCATATAGGTCAGGAAGTGATGTAAATTTAGTATATTAACACGTCGATAAGTCTTTTTATTCACGCTAATCAGAGAACACATATAAATTAGTGTTAAAGGATAATAAAAAAATAAAACATTTTCCGATTACTGTAAAAAGCTCTCAGGTCATAGTATTAAGTTAGCTTTGTGACTTATTTTACGTTGAAGATATGGTGTTTTGTACCTTATGACTACTTAAACCGTGTCTGGAGCCTCGCAGACCTGCTGCTGAATATCACTAAAATCTATGAAAGATTACAGATACTTCCTACTGGTATTGTGGTTTAATGTTATTATGAGTAGCTGTTTTGATTAGCTTTCTTTTAAAATGACCATTATTGTATTTTCTTAGCTGATAGTAGTCCTTTTGAGGCTATGTTATATTGTTTTAGACATAATGCAAGTTTACTACATTTTCTTATCAGCTTAATTTTGTAAAAAGCATATTATTATTATTACCTTTCATTATACTAGTTGCGTATCTAATGCAACCATATCCTGATATTACTCAGTCTAATCCGGGAAACATATAGCCTCTAGGATCGCTTATATCCTAATTAACCACACATATAGCTGATCTCTATGTCTGATTGAACTGGCTCAAATATCGGATAATATCAGAATCTTTTAGCTTTCCGGTCTCTTGTGGCTGCCTATCGCCGGGGCCTCTCATGTTGTGGGAAATTCTGAAGCATGAAAGCTATCTCTACAACTCATCTCTCGCCTCCTGGAGGAAAATATCTTTGGAACGCCCTGGTATCCGAAAACTTTGTGTATGTTCGCTCTCGACCGTGTAGCTGCCGTGTATTACATTTTTGTACTGTTGGTTTATTCGCTGAAAACCTTAGTGTGTGCATCTTTTGTCCGAGTAAACCTACTATATATCTGTTATTTATTATTTGAATTTAATAGCTTAGGTGTAATTAATTAGAAAATTCTTAAAAAAATATTTATGTAACTATTCAAGGAAAGTTTAAGATTTTCAGAATGTTAATTATTATACAGTTTTAATGGGCCCCACTTTGAAAATTTTATAATAGTATCATAGTACTTTTGGCAGTAACTCACCTTGATACTATAAACCTTAAACCTCTTAAACCTGATTTAATTTGGTAGGATTTTATATGTTAGTTTTTAAGATAATAATAGTTTTATAAAATATGAATACTGACACAGAGATGGGAAATTAGGTATTGGAGATCCATTTACAAATAGTTAAATGATTTTCTTTTGAACTGATCAAAAATGTGATATTCCATTGTTCAGAGAGTCACGGGACACGCAGTATATTCAATTCCATACTCCAATATGATTAGTTTTTAAAACTTTATGATGAGATAGTTTGAAACTATTAATTTTAAGTTTTTGCGGATTTAAAATTCGGTAATTAATTTGATAGAACCAAATTATGGAATATTTTTGTTGTTTTCGATTGTATGACCTCACATAGGATTAGATTTAATTTATAGGAAGCTACTAAATTATCAAATGGGAGTTCATGAATGTTGTGTGATATGAAAATATATTTGAAATTCTGTAAAACGTGTAAATAAATACTATTTTATATTGTAAATAGGATATATTGAATAAATAAACAAATATATGTATTATTATTTTAAGGTTCCCGGCGTTTGTTTTACAATTTAATTGTGAAATGGAGTCGCTGTCCGAACAATGTTCTAATTCGAACAGTTTTAACTCCATAACTGGTAAATGACGTTGCTGGATTCACAGGTAATTGTTCTAACTATCCGATAATTTATTTTTGTTTTAGTATTACAAAACATTTTGAAATTGATAAGTAAATTACAAATTTTGCAACAGGGCTTACTAGAAGATTCGCAGGAAAAAGGTTTGTTGAGAGATTTGAATTATTTTAGTGTAATAAATATATTTGAAAATTTAAAAACAATTGCTCTGGGTAGATTACTAAATCCATTTTTTGTACTCGTATATCAGAGAAACAGGTAAATAAAAAATGAAACGGAATCAATAAGCAGTCAATTTTCTAATCACAAGACAAACCAATGAGTGATTGGAGGAGATACTTCGTACATAACAAATGATAGCAAACTATAAATATGTAGCGAAAACGTCTGTAGAATAAATGAGACGCGTTATGGGGTATTTGGAAAAAAGAGGTAAAGCGTTCCGAACAAAACCGATGACTGGGATAAGCTAGAAATAACACGATCTGTTCAATCGATATAACATGTATTTTCATATCTGTGTAAGGAAGCGTAATAAGTATGGAGGAGATATTTTCGTACACGACCAATGACAGGATACGATATAAAATCAAATCATCTTTGATATTAATAAGACGCGTCTGTAATGGAGTAACGAAAAAAATACAGGAAAATGTACAGGAAATACAGAAAATACGTCAAAAACAAAAACTGACATTTACTTGTAATAGTTTTATTTGTGCAATCAACGCTATACTTTCCTGCATATCTGAGTGAAGATGCAACGAACCCAAGAAGGGTTCATTTCTGGCTGGTTAATACGTACCTTTCAGTTGAATCTAAACTGGATACTGCAAAAACCCGATACGTTACTTAAATATGAGCAACCTTACCCTTACGGATATACACACGCGGCAAGTCACTAACCGCAAATGTCGAGATATTGGGGTACATGTGACCTACACTAGATAGGTCTAGTTTACTGCGTGAGATGGCCGTTGGGGTTGTTGGGGTTCCCAAACTGTTGCTAGCATAGGCATAAGTGAGTGCCACCCCCTGCCTTCTTTGACTGGAAAGCAGAGCTCGATTCCCCTTCTTCTATGGTTATTTAAACGCATATGTGACAGATACGGCCAAATATAAAATAAAAAAAGTGAGGGCTCTGTGGTGTAATGGTAGCACATTCACCCGGCAAGTGAGAGATCTGGGTTCAAGTCCCAGCGGAGCAAGTAATTTTTGCGATTCAATTTTTATTGAAATTATATATAAATAAATAAATAAATAAATATATATATACATACATATAAATATTATATAGTTTCTTGATATACTAAAAGAAAATGTTATGTCGTTTTGTGTGTCAATTCCTCATGATTAAATTACGTTTGCTATGACATTGGTGCAGTTTAAAGGTAAATCCCCAAATTGATAGTTTACTTTAGTCTATTAAATTTATGAAAAATAAAATCTAAACACATTTACCAGTTTTAGATTTAAACTTAGGCTGGTATTCTGAATCTAGAGTTATAGGTAAAATAAAACAATACCCGTTAAAAGTTGCCAATGTGAAATATACGACAATAGCAAGTCAAATCCACAAGGGTTCAATAACAGGCATCAGACAGGGAAGTGTTGTGGAATGCTCAACGAGCGCTGCAATTGTCAGAAGAGATGAATATCGACACTAAATCCTGTGTTACTGATTTCAATGATGCAGGGTACAATTTAAATGATTTAGTAATTTCGTTGAAAGGATCCATTAGTTAATGTTCAATTTCAATGTTTATTTAATCTGCTCTAATTCACAAATATGCTAGTCTTCTATACAACTTGTACATTCACTTTATTACATACTTGAACACAAATCTAGTTATATTACAAACCTTATTAAAAATGATCTCATAATAACGAAAACTATTTGGTCGAGTACTAAAGTTTCTCATTTCTATGAGAGAATAAATGGTTATTTCTGCAGAACGTCAGGGTGTCACTAGAAAAGTTCATCTCTGAAATGGCAAATTTATTACTTTCGGCAACTACTGTGACTTTCATTTACAGAAGCGCTCCTTGTAAGACAGAACTTTACTCCTACTTACAGCTCTCGAGTTTTTAATTAATTATTTTATAATTTATACAAAGGTGTATAAGTATATTTATTTAATATTATGAAAAGTTTTCTCCCTTTAATATTGCTTCAACAGCCCTCGTTGGACTTAGGGAGAGCTTGTAAAAAGATTTCAAATATTCCCCCGCATCTATAACCTAAATAGTAGTACAACTGTACCATGGACTTAAACCCAAAATTCTCCCTCAATCAAACTTCACCTCGTTATTTTACAGGTGTTTTTAGTATTTAGGAGTATTGTAGAAAATTCAATTATGGTTGTTTGGAGACATCTTTAATAACATAAAATATCCCTTTTTCTACCAGAAATAGTGACTCGTAAACATGAACTTTAAACCAATACTTTTTCGTACGGCGAAAATCTAATAGTATGTAAACATTACAATTTTGAGTCACTGAATGTTGTGAAGATATGATAATGTGACCAAATAAGGTAAAGTAAGTTATTAAATGGCCGGTAAATGCAAATGAAGTCCAATTAGAAAAAAAAACGTTCAGAATATATCTAGAGTAAGGGATAGTTATTTTCTTTAAAATATCGAGGTTTGTAAAAAGCTATATGAAAATCAAATACGTAATTAGATATATAATATCTCACACACGCGCACACACACACACACACACACACACACACACACACACACACACACACACACACACACACACACACACACACACACACACCACACACACAAAGTGCCGCAATGCATAAGGCATTTAAAACTCGTCTGAAAACTGCATTGCTCTCAGAAGCTTTTTACTCTACAAACGAGTTCATGGCACATGTTTGAGTGACCACATAATTGGCTGACTGACGCTGGTGCTAGGGTGGGAAATTTGAATGAATGAGCAATAGGATGGATGGAATAAATTGTATGTATGAAAGTAACCTAAATGTCATGTATGAATCCAAATTTCCAGCCTATTTTCTT
Source organism: Homalodisca vitripennis (assembly GCF_021130785.1). Lineage (NCBI taxonomy): Eukaryota > Metazoa > Arthropoda > Insecta > Hemiptera > Cicadellidae > Homalodisca > Homalodisca vitripennis. The sequence continues at coordinate 112,827,961 of NC_060208.1, forward strand.
CCTTGACAATTGCTATAACATGTACATGTTCTAAAAGCAATAACATTATTATTACACACACACACACACACACACACACACACACACACACACACACACACACACACACACACACACACACACACACACACACACACACACACACACCACACACACACACACACACACACACACACACACACACACACACACACACACACACACACACACACACACACACACACACACACACACACACACACACACACACACACACACACACACACACACACACACACACACACACACACACACACACACACACACACACACACACACACACACACACACACACACACACACACACACACACACACACACACACACACACACACACACACACACACACACACACACACACACACACACACACACACACACACACACACACACACACACACACACACACACACACACACACACACACACACACACACACACACACACACACACACACACACACACTCACACACACACACACACACACACACACACACACACACACACACACACACACACACACACACACACACACACACACACACACACACACACACACACACACACACACACACACACACACACACACACACACACACACACACACACACACACACACACACACACACACACACACACACACACACACACACACACACACACACACACACACACACACACACACACACACACACACACACACACACACACACACACACACACACACACACACACACACATATATATATCTTAGTACTTGATAAACTTTTACCTTCGAATTGAATATTTTCTTCGTTTAATTATACTTATATCTAATACAATACATTTTCGTAAAGAGGTAATGTTACGTTTGAAAAAGTCAAGCAAAAGAGTATTTCTGTGGAATTTGGTAAATTTATTTCGATATTACCCTGAACTTTCATATGATATTAAAAGAAACTAACACTCTTAAAAAAACAATATTTACCTTAGAAAAAAAAACAAACAAATCTTTAATTTAGTTTTTAACCTCAGAAGAAAACCATCAAAACACTTATCTTTTCAAACAGGAATATTATACAGGAGGGTCGCATCAATGTTTCTTTCTATCAAAAGAAAGAAAGGAACCCTCTGTCAAGCTCAAAGCGGGAAAACGACAAAGGCCCCAATCTCTACCGCCACCAAATACAGTAATGTTATTGTCCTCGCTTTTATTCTTTTGTATCTACAGTGTGTATTTATTCACTTTTACCTGAGTTAAATTAATTCCTACATATTTACCTGTAATAACAAGAACAAACATTAAGTCTCTATAGTTTAGCATTTTTAGAAATATGCTTCTCTAGATAATATGGTACATTTAATTTCAAATCAATTTGTCAATTTGGAAATTTGTACTAATAAATCTAGTACTCGTTTTTATGTTTTGAAGTTGAATACCCCTTCTCTCAGATATTTTTGGACTATTTAAAAGAACACCCCTTCTACCTGCTTTTAAATAGTGAACTCTGAAAAATCATAAACGAGGAAATAATTGATAAGAAGAGGTTCCCGCAACTAACACGAGGAGCTATAGTAAAATATAACTTGTTACTATTTTAAGAAAATAACGTTATAAAACACAAGATATTCGTGCAAAATACATTACAAACAACCCTATTACATATACTATCCGAAACCCTATTAACCAAATTTCCCGGTTAACCAAGTCGACTCTGAGCAAAAATTACATTTGTTTGCTTTACTTAAATAGAATAGAAACTGTCTGCGGATTGTTATGAACCCCCCGAGAGAACAATATTTGCAGTTATTATAAAATTAAAGATACGGAAAGAGAAAATTAACTCTATGTACACCGTTAGGTTCATGAATGGAGAAATACAACACGTGACCCGTTGATGTTGAGGTAACAATCGATTAACGATTAACTTAAGCAATTAAAATGGAGACATTACCATCAATGAACATTCAATTTCTTTTAATTGACACATTTCGTGTATTAAAAGAAGTTGGGATTGTTTGTGATCAAAAGTGTGAAAAAAGATATATTTGTGTGCGTTGAGATTACGGTTGTAAACGAATTTCCTAATCAAAATTGAAAAAAATTCCAATTTTGTCTAAGATCATGGTCCTGATTCTTAAAGAGTCAATATGAATCATTTCAATTATATCCTCTTTTTTATCTGGATTTTATCAATACTCTTAGTTAATAATTTATGTTTAAATGCTGATAAAAAGTGTTATTATTATAATTTATATTATTATTGTCACTTATTATTGCAAGGTAAAAGTACACCATCCTACGTGTCGGTTAACAGGCTTCGCCGAGGTGCAATACAAAATCTATATTTCATTTTACCTCTCACATGTAGAACGACAGACGATCATTTGAAATGGGTGCTTATGAAGAAATGAAGCTTCACGAAATTTAAAGTCTACAGATGAAATCTCTTTAGATATATCCTGCTACACACATGTGAAACATTCACATATGTTTCATTGAATTGGGTATCTTATTAGTGTATACATAATTCAATTACACACACCACGTCTCTTCGTAAAATTATGTTTTATTCGTTGTGATAGTTAGGCTACGTGTGTTAATAATATATTCGCTTTTGAATCTACTGTATTTGTTTAAAAATGTATGTATTCTGCTATTTTATCATTGCAATCATGATTATACATAAGACCAATGTAAAATTATTCGCTAAAGCTCAGCAAAATCTCTAGGAGTGACATACAAGATCATCGAACTCAGTATTGCTAATATATAAATAAAGTATCATGCAGAATAAGTCTATATGTCATTTAGTTTTCGAGATGTCGTGCGAACAGACAGACATACAGACAGAATCTTCTCCAGCCCCTTCGATGATGATGATTATTATTATTATTGTATTAAATATTAGTTGATTTTCAATAAGTATGGACGTGTCATTAACGTAATAAATATGTTATACAATGCCGTCGTAACCAGGTTCAGTCTATATATGTAACTACAGGTAAGTAAGAAAGGTAATTACAGTAAAACAATCACACACACACACACACACACACACACAACACACACACACACACACACACACACACACACACACACACACACGATTTGTAAAAGTATCTTTACTGTCACAAAACTAATCATTCCAATTCCAACATTTAAAAATCTGCTAAATGTTTAGATTCATCAAATTTATATTCTTAACATTAATAACATAAATTGCATAACAATAAGCAAATTAGCTTATTATTCATATAATTCCAAATCATTTGTTTTCATTTATAGATAAAAATGTAGTTGTTTATCAAGTTAATAGTTTTTGCTAAACAAGCAGGTGTAAAGCGTATGTAGAATTTGTATGTAAAACGAAATTAAAATGCTACTTTTATTCTCAAAATTAATCTTTTTTATGCATTTTTAAAGTTGACATGTGTATTAAGGGGTTGTGGGGAATGTGAATTTCACAATATGTATGGGTTTAGAACCTATCAAGGAAAGACTGGCCCAAGGATGGTGAATTTGGTACAATCGAGACGATAAATTGAATTATATGAATAATATATATATATTTAGAACACTTTCCAGTTTGCAGGGTTTTGTCAATACATTTGTCTGACTCTAACTGTCAAACTATAAGCTTAATCCTTCAATTTTCCGATACATTGGAGTGGTTGACTTTACAATCATTCTATCCATAAACCATAATATTATAATGACAAGAAGTACGCGATATACTCAAAAGCTACCCAAACCAATACTAACTAGTGTTATCTGAGTTTCGAGTTTTTATGTACCCTATGAAAATTTTTCTGCTTACTTCAAACAGTTGAAATAATGTTAAAAACAATTCAAAACGTAAGTAAATTGGTTTAATTTGTTCATTTTGTGTTATTCAAATAAAATACATAAATTAGTTGTTTAGCTAGACTTAAAAGAAAATATCGTGTAGAAAAATAGAGAAACTAGAGTAAATATATGATAGCCCTGAAAAAGCGATGCAGTTTATATGTTTGCCAGAAACTGTATCAATTTCGTATTCTCCAGGGTAGCTTCTTCTTATCGCGGGATAACCCACAACGTCGCGCCTTTACGGTCTATATTTATCTTTATTCTGCTCTGCTATCTTACGTCACAGATCTATGGATACTCACTATTCTCAGACATTTGCAGACATTTATGTTGAGCAGTTTATTTTATAATGGTGAATTAACTGCGTAATAATTTGAATGTAACCAAAAACTGGTTTACAAATAATTTTAAGTGATAGACAACTAGCCTACTTTGTATATTTAGACAGTTGAATGGTAGATAGCGCGTAACTAAATAGAGATGGTACTATAGATATTACATACATTTGATATTGGTTGTTTTTGTCTACTCGTTCATGTTGGATTAGACAAACAATAGCTCGGTTTAGGGATCCAGTTTGCGAATAGAACGAGAGTATGCATTTAGTTTGTACATGAATATAACCGATATTGCTTTAACTTCAGTCATCATAACCTATCAAGGAAAGACAGGCCCAAGGATGGTGAAATTTGGTGCAATCGATACTATACATCGAATTATATGAGTATATAAAATTGAGTATTAACAATTTAACCGTTCACCACCTATGAATTGTATATTTGCCTAGTGTCTGGATGGAACTCTAGATTAAGCCAATATTTTAGATTATACTCCTACTATTAGACAACGATTTACAAATTGGTATGGTTGAACTAAACTTGCCATTACACTGAAAAGGTACAATACATCGTTTTTTTCTATTGGTTGTCGTATCATTAATCGTTTATGACCTACGATTATAGTGGGAGTGTCTGGAAAATACGAAAATGTCAAAAAGTACCATACTAATATTGTGAAAGTGAATACATAGCCGAAAAAAGACAGTATTATCTTAAATACAAGTGTTAAAGGACACACAGATAATACAAGTAAAGTGTTTTTAAAGGAAAATGCTCATCATAGCAGCTATATTTCTACAGTAAATTTTTCACAATGCAATGTTTAAAATTTAAGACTGAAATTGTTCTTTAAATTACACGGTAAAATTTGATCAAATACAAGTCTTTAAAATATGGAGTACCCCACAAAATGTATGTTTAAGCTATTAATATTTAGAGTGTAGAAGTCTGAATTGTAAGTATTCTTATGTGTTCGAAACTTATGTAAATAAATAAAATATTTACATTGACTCTTGATAGTGTCTAGAAAAATGCAGCTGATAGCGAAATCGAAGATTGAGAGCTATCTACGGAGTTAAGTAAGATATGCATTGTGGATGATCATGTGGATAATACGTTGATGAATATATTAGTAGATAACAGAGGAAAGAAAGTGACTGACCATAAATTGGTTTATTGTATCCAAGAACAAAGAATTGGAAAGTAAGGACAAAAACTATCTCGTTTCATCATTTGTATCATTTATATATTATACTAGCTGTTACCCGCGGCTTCGCACGCAATCTTTAGAATCAAACTCCTTATATTACTTAGTAACAGCAATTATGATGTAATATGATGGGAGGCTTATAAAAGTTTTAATATGTAAGTAGGCATACATCAGGTAGATATTATGTAAATTCATGGTAAATAGTATCAGAGTTTAACTTAATTATTATTATATCATGTTTGGCACGTGTAGGAAAATTTCTGGTTCTAATTAATTATATACATAACGTCACAGATGAATCTGCCTTGTCATCCCGATCAAAAAAACACAAATCTCGGATCACACAGGTCTCGGAAACTTACTTCGGTTAAAAGGCGTATATTTCCAGTCCTTGTCATACATTTCAAGTCTAAGATATTGTCAGTACCATAGTAGAGTTTACCTTGTTATTCTGACGAAGAAAAAATATATATACTTACATAGGACCGAGATGCCTCCTTCGGTTAAACAGTGCCTACTTAAGACCGTTTAAATTCACTTACCTACTATGTCACAGGTTAGCTTGCCATATTGCCTCGATTAAAATGCTATATACGTTCGATTATATAGTTCTCGGAAATCTATTTTGGTCAAAATCGTGTTGGCTTAGTTGTGTTTGCTAGGACTGAAAATCCTATTACGACCTAGGGGGAAGTAATACCTACTTCTTATGTACTTCCGGTAAAAGGGGAAATCCTTATTAAGGTTATGCAACATTCCAAAATAATCGTTATTAAAGTTTTGCGTTACACTTGTTTTTTTTACTGTAGCCAGGGAAAGAATGAATCGTTAAGGTATGTTAGTATTCATTTCTCTGTTTTTCCGTAAGCTATTGTTAAAATGTAATATCATAATGTCAAGGAAGCCCACCAGTTTAAAGTAACTTATGTGAAAACATTCATAACTTTGTTCATTAAGGTTAGTTTTGTAACAGTATTTAATGCATTAGATGATTTTAATTCATCGGCACTGGCGCAATCTGAAGTAAAATTTGTATATTAATGTTTTATTTACTATATATCTGCATTACACTACCGATCAAGCACTGTTTACTTATTATTGATAAAATTTAAATGTAAACATAATATGTTTCAGAAAGTTTGCGCGAACTATAGCTGTCAACAGCTGTTCATTGCTAGTTTAATTTGAATTATGAAACGTAAAAACTACAATTTGTTCTGAATTCCAAAATATTCCAGGTAAGACTTTTCTTAACTTTTTCTTGATAAAACCTTCCACGGATTTCAATGGACATTTTACAAAAATAATTACCTGAATTGGTCCAGCCGTTCTCGAGATTAGCATTTACCCAATAACATTTATTATTAGATCGAAAGATAGTAGTACGTCAGAGAATTCAATGAAATAAAAAGTACGATCTAGAAAAAAACTTTAAAAAGTTGTTAAGTAACACGCATTACTAGATGCAAAGAGGAAAGAGCAAACTTGAAACTGGAAATTAAAATGTAATGATTAGAACATGTATAAGGAAGTAAGGAATAGAAAAAAATAATTTTATAGGAAATCAAGTAATATAATTTATTTGTAAATTATGGATTTCAAAGTGCCCTTCAGGTTTGTGCCTTGGCTAACAATAATGTGATGCTGTTGACCGTTGTGAAAACTAAAGCGTCCTTTTAACACTTATAGCAGGCGGTAGTATTGTTGTGGGATTTGTTTCTGAAATCAAATAGACATTTTTGAGATTTATCATGAACAATGGAGAAGAAATCACATAGAATGAATGTCATCTTAGAGGTTTAGCGGTGAAAGAAGTAAAACAGCGATGATTGATTGTGTACAAAGCACTTTGGTGGTGATAATATTTCTATAAAAATTATAAAGACAGCCAGCTGTTATGTAATTAAGCAATTATTGCCAATCTTCCGAATCCATCTTTGGCAAATGAGTATTTCTTTACATTGGGGAAACCAGTAGTGTTTGTCCTCTACCTAGTATCACATATTTCAGTATAGACCAAATGTATTTACAGTTATTTAAAGTTGATATTTTTCAGTGAGTTACAGTGAGGCGTCTTCTATTATTCAGTCTGTTTTTGATTGTCTCTTTTTCTATTCGTCTTAATTTCCAAATAAGGCTTAAAACATGTTAGCTTTCATTTCCTTATTTCACTTAGGAGTCTCTCAACGAAGCGCATTTCTATTTCATAGACTTCCGTAACCTATCGCACACATCTCCGACCTATTTCGACAATTTGACTGATGATTATTTTTTACTTTATTTGGTAAAACAAGGTAGTAGTATTCATTGTGGCACGTAACAAACTCTACTCAGTCGGCTTGCAAACTTTTAAGTCTGTAGCTAAGTTCATACTCGAGTTATCCTGCCGACAAATAGACAGACAGGCAATCATACGGAAAAAAATATGTACATCCCGTCCACCAGTTAAAATAAAAATATTTGCAACCTACTGAGGCCTTTAATTTTTTGTTTGGGCATGCACTATCCTGGAAGACAAATGTATCTTATGTTAAAATAATGTGACTATTCTCAGTTTTTTGTTTATTTGTTTTATTTATTTTCTCGTTGCCATCACGGTTACCTATAAGACTTATATGAAAATGTTCGTTCCGCTCAACCAAATTTCGTTGAGAAACATTCGCCAACATCGAACTTAGTGCTACCTTTATAAAAATGAAGCTTCATGCAAAATTATATTTACATAAAATAATTAAGCATACAAAGAAGTAATACAGTATTAGCTTTATTGCCTAGAATAAAAGGAATAAAACACTAACACAATGTTTTAAGGGATATGATAATTGTAGGGTATTTAAATTAATTACAAAATTATGTTTACGTCGTGTTGTACATGTCTTCAATTTAATACAATATATGAAATTTTGGTAATTAATTAGGTAAGTTACAAGGAATTGAAAATATAAAATGATATATATTAAATTAATTAATAAGAAAGTTGAATATTGAATATTCAGGTATATTTCAGGATTTTAGAATTTCAGTATATACCAACTATTTACAATAAAAATCAAACAATCAAGTTTGCAATTACTGTCTGCCAATATTTAGTAAAAAAGTTTTTCAAAGATATGTTGGTACTAATTTCAAAAGCACTTAAATGTGTAATATATAAAAGAGATAGCCAATTTGTATTTTAAAATGTATTTAATATTTGCTTATGTCATTTGGTAAAATGCATTTTACAGAAGAAACAGTTGTATATTAATATTGCTTATTTACTTATTTAAAACTACACAATTGATGTAAAGGAAATTAAGAACGTTACAACAATGACATTGTTGTCATTTTAATAGTTTATACAGTATAAGAATAACTAACAGTAGAAAATGAGAAGATATATTTAATAGAGTTCTAGAAGAAAGTATTTTTTGCTAAATAATTTCTTGTTTTATGATTTATCAAAAGTTTTTGTTATTTTACTTCTCAAATTTATATTTTCTTTATTGTAGAGATAAAATTTAAAATAAGCATCAGCTTCAAAAGTTTGATTAAAACTACAAATCTTCAATGATTTTCCAATTTGAAACAAAATACTTGTCTTATTGTAATAGTGACGTACAAATATTTGGCAAATTGTGATTCAATGCTTTTTAACATTTTCATGAATTTAAACGCTCAGTTAGTCAAGGCTTTTTTGATTTTTAATTATTGTTTTCTAAATACTTTTGGTACTTTTTCAATCGGCTTATTAGTTCCGTTCATTAGTAAATTGACAAACGTTAAAAACGGTAAAAGGTTCTTTAGTATAGTATACAGCCAAGTCTGTAACAAAAATATATTGTTTAGTTGATATATTTACACTCGTATGTGTATTATAACATAGATCCAAGATCCATGCCTTTATTATTATATTTAGTCTAAATTAGAAATGATTTATTTATGGGTCAGTAATACCTAAAGATAAAACCTTTAATTGACATTATAAATTGTTACTGTTCTAATTTACTGTAGTATACAGATAATTATTGTATCATATACAAATATTTTCAAAATAATTGTTGGCAATTGTTGGTATACCACTTGATGTTTTCAGATCATAATTTATTTTATTTATTGAATCTTTAGTTACTGTTGTTAACAAGTCAGATTTTGTATATATGAAGTGACATTTAATATATATTTTCTGCATAATATGAACCAATAAATAGTAAAACATTATTCAAGAAAATGAGATAATTTTTATTAGAATATTGTAATTTAACACCTATGTTTTCAGTTATTGAAAAATAAACAGTACAGTTTTGTTTTAAATTATACATAATATCATGAAAGAATGTCTATGACAACAATTGCTTGAATGTTGTTGGTAAAATAACAACAATGTAATGCATTACGATGTTTGATGTATCTGTAACTAACTATTTAGTGATAAAAATAATGAAATATGCCGAGAATAATATAAAATTGTACAGACAAATATAACATTTTAATCAATTACGGGCAATATCTAAACATATTTATTACCAATCATTTCTTACTTTTAACATAGCTACATTGCATTTCTTGTGGTTTTTAGAGGTTAATTAAGTACAACAATCTAAAAGGTTTTAGACCACCTATATATTAGTCGTAAGAAAATTGCATTTTTGCTATATAGTAGATAACTGAAATAGCGAAACCGAAGCATTTTATATTATCTGAATGTCTCAGCATAGTCCCATATCTCGTTGTTATGCCACCGAGCTATTGTATTACGAGTATATAGAGGTTGAATAAGATGAAAGTAGTCAGACACTAGTCTTGATTAAACACTTTATATTATCTGAATGTCTCAGCTCAGTTCATATCTCATCGATATGCCACCGAGTATATAGAGGTTGGATAAGATGAAGGTAGTCAGACACTAGTCTTGATTAAACACTTTATATTATCTGAATGTCTCAGCTCAGTTCATATCTCATCGATATGCCACCGAGTATATAGAGGTTGGATAAGATGAAGGTAGTCAGACACTAGTCTTGATTAAACACTTTATATTATCTGAATGTTTTAGCTCAGTTCATATCTCATCGATATGCCACCGAGTATATAGAGGTTGGATAAGATGAAGGTAGTCAGACACTAGTCTTGATTAAACACTTTATATTATCTGAATGTTTTAGCTCAGTTCATATCTCATCGATATGCCACCGAGTATATAGAGGTTGGATAAGATGAAGGTAGTCAGACTCTAGTCTTGATTAAACACTTTACATTCATGTCGGGAATGAGTGACGGTTGGTTCATCTCTACACTTTATGGTTGGAGTGAGTTGTACATATATTTGATACACGGATAGATTAATTTTTAATATTAGTTCAACATCTGGCACGGATATTAAAGTTATTCATGTTAATGTTTTCAATACAATTAAGATGCTGTTAACAAATAACAGTTGACGATTTAAAGTCAGTAGTTGCTTCTGTACTATATATAAGTATTATAACAAACATATTTCAATATCAATACTCTAACAAACACATTCGCTTATATGCATATTGCTGCTGTATTTAAAACTGTTAAAATGCAATTTACTACACCATTTAAATCATAGGAATTAGGATTCATAATTAGCCCAGTTAATACACAAACAAGAAAAATATTAAAACTAAATGTTGCAATTTTTACCGAGACAAACATTTATAAACAATCGTACAAAATATAAAGAGCCCAGAAACGATATTGCACTAAAAAACTACAATGAAATTTCTCCCTATCAAAACAATGATCATGATCGCAACAATTTCTCAGAATTGCTGTAATTACATTTTGTAGAAACAATAAAAAGGAAAGTATCTACAAAGTTGCATTTAATTTAAAAACATGAATTGATAGTATTTTTGTATTAAATTGTAATTTATTTCCCGTTTAAAATATTTTCGTATAAATCATATTACCGTAACTCGAAAACATATATTACACATAATAGTACACGTGTGTGTTAAATCTTACCTTTCTAGGAGAACGGGAAGTTGAAAATCAAATTAAAATCCTTCCGGGGGAAAATATATTCCTAGAATATTAAGAAGTTTAAAAAAATAAAATTATAGTTCTTCTAGGGGCTGCAACCTCATTTGGGCCCTTATGGGTTGTTGATTAGAATGAAAAATATTTTCTTTTTCATGTGAAAAAGCATGAGGTACATGTCTGTCATATTTCATTGTTGTGCGGCACCCGGAAGATGAAAAACAAAAATATATTTATTATAGTATATTAGTCATATTTTAGAAAAGAAACAATGAAATTTATAGTAGAAAAAGAACTAGAAGTAATGTCATATTTTCGGTTTCTTTGAAAACGTTGTTTTTTCTCCTTAGACAAGAGGGGGTGGGTTATTACTGTTGTTGTTGGGAGAGGGGATTTTATGTTCAGTCTATACTCTCTTCATGATGCGTAAACTTTTATTAGATCACATTTTCAGAAATCTTTTACAGATACACAATACAGTCAGATAATAATTCAAAATATATTTAAGAACCTGCATTTTTATAAACGACATGTAGTACACTATAAAATGTAATAAATTATGATTGAAAACAGTTTCACCATATTTATATACTCAACTTAAACTACCAAGAAACAACTATTCAATTGTAGTTACTGTCGGAGAGAACATTTTATCAGTATATTGGGTGTCCCATAACAGGTGATTAAATTCTTAAATATTGGTCATCCTTTATGTAACACTTTGAGTTCAAAGTTGTTAAAGTAGTAGTGCGGATATGAATGAAAGAATAACTTGTCCAATGTTTATTGGGAACGACACATACGTCAGAACTGCAGAAAACTTATATAGTTTGAAGTTATTTTAATTGTTTCGATATATTTTAATTTCGAACCACACTTAAAACTAGAGTGGGTGAGGGTTAAGTTTTTATGTAGAAAATTCTTCTACCAATTTCTTGAAAGACAGGGTTATGTGCTCATATTTGTAGATGAAAATTGGCTCTCATTTCTGGACTAGATTCTGTGTAATCTTTGTTGTACTCGTGAGTTGTACTCGTTCATTCAAATTCACTAAGTTCATTTTCTACTTTATTAGTTTGCTTCAGCTGTGATATTAACTATAACTATTAGAGCAATTCTGTTGTTACGTTATAATAATTTGTTTTCACTCAATTATTTCTTTCAAATAAAATAGTAACAAGATTATATATGTTGTGATTTATTGAATTAGTATGCTATAATCATCGTGTCCATGACAATCAGTTGTATACAATTGTTCTACATAATCATCGCCAAGTCCTTTTACTACACTTGCAAAGCTATGATTGAGGCAACATAATTTGATTTGAATAATCCTTATTACATTTACACAAATTATGTAGCAATTTATGATAAAAAATAATTTACATTTTTAATTTACATATTTGATTGCTTGACTTCAATTATCACGAAAATATATTATTTTAGTATTTATGGACACCTAGCAGTTACCCGCGGTTTCGCACGCCATTTCGTAGTTTTGCACCTGAATGAGCACTTCTGGCTCGAGCGAATTATATTTCCGACGCCAATGTTGAGTTTTCCTTGTTGCCACAATCAAGAAAATATGTTAAAAAATTTATATTTATGGTCATTGTAATTTAATTCGATGTTATTTTTTGTCCCATTGCTGATTTTGCCTCTTTACGAATAAAATACATACACAGCTCTAAGAAACCTACTTTTATCAAAAGACAACTAATAGTTTTGTAGGCGTTGCACTTGTATCACCATTGTTTGTTTGAGTGAATTATAATATTTCCGACGCCAATGTTGAGCTTGCTTTGTTTTTGTTCTTTTTTTGTTACCACAATAAAAAAATAACGTCAAGATTATATTTATGGTCATTCTAATTTAATTGTATAGATATTAGCATTGTCTTTTATAATTTAAATTTAATATTTGATAAAAATGTACAGCTAAATGTTGAGTTACAATGACACTACGCGTTTGTTTCTTCATAAAATAAAAAATATTGATAATACTTTAGAACGTTTAGAGTTAGAATCGGTACAATTGATAAAAAGCACATTTCAGCGAACTTTCATCGTAGCTTAGTCTTGCTGACTACTTCAAAGGGAGTCTTCGGTGTCAAATTCTGACTACCTTATGTTTTGTGGCATCTTGTAAGATAGATGAGTACTTAACTAATCGCTGAAATCTAAAACGGCGATAAACATCTTTTTACTCACTATAAACGTAAAAATTTAAATAATAGACAATGTTTAAACAGAGCAGGTGATTCAATTAGAAATGATCTGTTAATTAATATTTCACAACTTTAAAGACCGGGTGTAGCTCGGAGGAATTTTCAAAATAAGAATAGGCCTGTATTCATCCATTATATCACAAAATGTAAATATTCAATGTTATTAGAGTAACGTTATAATCACATTTAATTTTTATACAGTTCTGACAAAGGATTTCTTAGTTAGTTTACTTAATAAACTTCAGTGTACAATTCTTGTCAATTCCAATAAATATTGTTAACACTGTTTCGTTTTTGCAAATTTGTATAAGTTTGGTGCTTTCCGCGTAGTATTGTTATGTGTATGTTAATTATTTATGGCATTTAAAAGGAAACTATGAAATATAACAGGTTTCATAACCACAAGTTTTTACATATTGTTTGGTTATTATTAGACTAAGACGTCTCGTATGTTCAACAAGCATAAGTGATTTTTATGAATGACCATACAGACGATATGTACGAGAACATCTAACTCGTACGAAACATTAAGCCATTCATAATGCGTATTTCAAAATAATAAGAATATGACGGATTTAAAAGAATATTGATACTTTATTACATTATTCAAAATTTGTATAATGATGTAATTTTTGACGTTGACAACGTCTTAAATTAGGTTGCGGCTCGGAGTCACTCATGAAAAAGTGTAAACGCCCCGGTAACGTTACGATGCCCGTCCAGTGGGTCCGCCGCACGGGATCCGCACGGGATAAAGCAGATAACTGTGGGTCCCGCCGCACGGGATAAAGCAGATAACTATGTTTATTCGTGAAAATTTGGAGTGCTTAGATTCGTCATTTACAACAACTACAACAATAAAGGTAAATAATTGTACACTGATATTTCATTATCGTAAACTATGATTGATTGATTAATTGTTAGATTGACACACAAGTTGAGAAACTGAGTTTATAGGTTATGTCATACTATTGAAAAAATGTTGATAGTGTTAAGTAAATTATTAGTTTAAATCACTCTGCAATCAATCGTAATTCAGTCGATTGAGAAGAAACAGCGCGTATTGCTAGTCAAACATTTAAAATAACAAATTATAACCTCTAACCTGTCATAACAGTGCGACCAAACAAACGAACTAAACCGACCAATCACCACGCGCGACGTTAGAATTTAACTGTGTTTAGCAAGAATTTCAAATTCCAATTTTAGTAAAATGTTTTATTCAACTTTACCATTTACAATAACAAATTTTAATTAATTTCAAATTATGTACAATGTTTTAGTAAACAAAATATATTTCTATAGTTACAATTTGTGCAATTCTTATTTTCATTCAATTCCTTGTTCCTATTGTGCAATTTAATAATATTCATATCAGTAAATATTCTACCGAGAAAAAGACGTTGTCACGTAAAATCTTCGCCCGTAAAACCGACTTTACAGGCAACCATAATTTTTTATTTTATTCTCTCCTATTTATACACTAAAAATGGTAAAAATATACTAAAAAAGCTAATGCATTTTTCTGTATGACGGTTAGAAATTAAGATGAATGTGCCTCTAGGAACACAGATTTCGCGAGCTTCTCATTAATTTTAAATGATCATACACCTCATGCCTTCATTAACTAGACATGTTTATTATCCATGCAAAAACGTACATGTCAACATTATTACATCTACATTACGGTTGTTGATTAGTTCGTTGTGCGAATGTTGATATTCTCACCCCTAAAACTTCATGAATTAAATTCAATGTATTTTTTTGTTATCTACGTAAGAACAAAGAAGTAACAATTTTTCATCAAACATTGAAGGGGGGGTGTGAGTAAAATTTAAAGCCAATCTGGAATTGATCTGAAGGTGTCAAAGCCATCAATCACTCTGACCATTGAAGCCCTTCTCACAAAGCGTCAACCTCACAATAGTCGGGCTTTAGTGTCCGTCGGTTCCTTCTCCTTGTTAACCTCTAAAACTCGTTGACAAATTTGGTGGACCATCACATTAAAATCATTGAATTCATGATTTTATTTGTGGTTACCATATTGTATATATTTCTGAATAGTATTTAAAGGATAAAATCTTATTTACACTTGTCAAAATCTACAAGCGAAGTATGATTACATAAAGAAACTTTCGCGT
The DNA here is from genome assembly GCF_021130785.1 of Homalodisca vitripennis. Lineage (NCBI taxonomy): Eukaryota > Metazoa > Arthropoda > Insecta > Hemiptera > Cicadellidae > Homalodisca > Homalodisca vitripennis. Next base: position 112,843,736 of record NC_060208.1, read on the forward strand.
GTAATTATAGTTTTGACAAACTCTAATAAAAATGTGTATCGTGCATCAGAAACATAGCTGTAATGATTTTTCAGCCCGAATGGTTCAAACTAAATTTTAAATGGTATTAGAATATAAAGATGATTCTTGCGATAACCGCTCTACCATTGACGGTTTAATAAGCCTATAAAGATATAAGACTTTATTTGGACATTTTCTTACACTTAAATCACTAAAATGTCCTCACAGTCATACAATTACATACTTTTTAACATTATTTAAATCCTTCAACCCTACAGTTACATACTCCCAACACCCAATTAACCCATATCACCTTCGCATTTCGGAAACCTTGTTTTGTTTCCTATCTCTTACCATAACAACAGAATATAATATTAACAGTCTTTAAAGTGTACAAACGTACTTGTATATTTTAAAGAAATCTCCACAAATAAACAGTATTAAATTGGGTTTACAATGATGAAGAAGAACATCAAGAAAGTTAACAACATAGTCGCATGTCAGATTGTCTGTAATTTTCAACATAATATAGATACAAAAACAAACAAAAAAATGTAAGTATAAAAAACCTTGAATAGTGTATAATTACAAAAAAACTCAATTTAAGATATAGTTGCGCAAATATTCAGTAAAAAAAAACAACAAATAATGGCTTAAGAATAATTAATTCATTAACAACCTGTCAGAGATGTTTTAATGAAAGGTGAACATCATATCTTCACCAGCAATTTCTTACATAAAGAATAACCTGGGTCCTATAGTTTATTGGGGTTTATGTTCTTAAATTAAAAATATAGGTATCGCAGCTATTGGAGCTGAGTGTCAACTTGCGTTTTATTAGAACATGATCTATTTTTTCGTAAAACCAACAGAGGAATATCCACTTATCATTCATCAACCAAAATGTTTTATGAGAATTATCAGTTTTTCTAAATTATTTAGGTTGACATTTTAATATCATACGAGTAAATGTATGCCATGTAAATATTAGTTTGCATCACTGTCATCCAATGTTGGAAAAAGACTAAAAACTAAAAAAAATCATCGTTTACAGCTAAATATTTAATTTTCATACAGTTGAATGACAGTGATTTAACTTTTGTTTTCAACGCTTGGTTTTAAGTAAATTGTACTTTAAAAGTACAATCTGCGAAACAATTAACGTTTGATATTATTAACCCTTTCGATTGCACTGCCATTTCGACTGAAAATCAATTTTTTCTCTTGGGAAATTCCTCCGTCAAATTCACCAAAACTATGTACATTATGTATTAATTAACTTAAATTGGCTCTCAGCTCCTAGACCATAAAAGGAGCTTTCTTTTCAGAAAAATAATCCAGCAGGCGTGGTATTAATCATTAATACTTAATAAGTAAGATAATGGTTAAATTTTTGGCTTAATAATAAAGTAATTCTATATAAAAATGTTTTTGTATATATATATATATATATATATATATATATATATATATATATATATAATACACACACATTACACACAAAACACTTTTATGGGGTAGTATGGTAAACCGCCGGGAGTTTACTGAATGAAACTTTTAATAGCGACTAAATTTGTAGATGACGAGAGTCAAATATCCCATAGGAAGAAGGATCGAAACCGAACGTATAAAGAATGAAATTATGTAATTTATCGTTGGTGTAGTGCTGAAAAGAAGTTTAATTCGTTGCGATTCCATTTTTGATATCATATACCGTTTAGCCAGGGGTGAAATCTTTGGGATTTTAAAACAACCATATATAGATCAAATCGACTTGAATGGGCTGCCGTAGGAAACTACTTAAATAACAATAACACCCTTCAATCACAGTGGAAGTGTAGGGATAGTGAAATAAAATATTCCAAATTCATGTGATATTTTGCATGAATGCTTCAATGAGAAGTACTTAGTAAAAGGTAAAAGATAACATTTCACAATTTTAGTTTTATATGGTATTATATCTAGCTTCACAGAATATCAGCTTGCACACTCTTGATACAAACTATTGTTACTGATCCTGTGATAACGTATTATGACAAGGAAAATAAGTTGAAGTTACTACTCTATCAGATTTACTTTTGTATTGCTTTAAGTTTGATTGGTATAAGTTATGTTTTATGTGATACGAGTACAATATTTATGCTTGTATGAACTAACCAAAACTATTTGATTAAACCATATCATCATAGTAAACTATAGTTCTGTTAGTATAATAATTAACTAAAACCCTTTTTTAGTTTATTATTATACTAATATAAAGACAACCCTTTAATGTGGAGATAAAAATTTTATTCTGCTTCATATATAAATGACCGTCTTAAAAAGCACACTCACATACAGCACATTCTACTGTTCTACGATACAGTACATTTCGTTCCGATACTGCGTTGTATATTTTGGCTTTCAAGGCTGTAATCCTTTTCTGTAAGGAAAGTTTTAGTGTTAACTTAACTTTAACTTTAATACTTGACTTTTTATAAGCCAACTAGTAAAGTTTACATATGGACTATGTCCTATAAGAATCCAAAATTCATATATATATATATCTTTATATATATATATTTCTTGTGTGCGTGTGTTTGTTACTGAACTCCTCCTAAACGGGTGGACCGATTTTAATGAAACTTTTTGTGTGTCTTCAGTTGGATCCGAGAATGGTTTAGATTCATAATTCCGTCCAATTTTAATAGTTTATTTAATTAATTTTTTAATAATAAATGGTTGTTGATGGTGGAGTGTCTAACATTGGATCCGCCAGACTGCGCCACGACACGTAATACAAAGTGAACTGTTACTTAACAACTGTGAATATTTTCAGCTGAAGTTCATCAAAGAGGCAGAAACATTTGTTCACATTTAAAATTTAGAAAGTTCATATTTTTAATTTTTAAAGTGCTTGATCAGTAGTGTAATGCAAATTGCAAAGATGAAGTTTCTCCAATTGTTCTATGTAAATATTATAATATTACAACACAGCCATAATGTTTTTTCTATTTTAATTCCAGGTTGTACCGACAGTTTGTGCTGCTATCAAATTTGTGTGTTGTTTTGTAACATCGTGTAATTATTGTGCTAAGTGCTAATTGTAATAATACATTAATAGAGATCGAAGATGTTTGAAGTGCATAAAAAAACTATAGTTATTTATTGAAGTTATTGAACTCATTTTGCAAATTTATTGAAGTGAGTATATTGGTCGCATAACCTCAAATAACCTAAGTAGCATACAAATCAAAAGGTTGTGTTTCTATGTGTGAATAACTATTGTTAAAAGTTTAGATAATCAAGTTTTAAACTAATTGGATTTAAAATAATTTGTTGTAATTTAAATTTTTAATCTGCAGTCAAAATTGGTCACATAAGTTCAATTAAGTAGCATACAAATCACATGTGTGAATAACTATTGTTAATACTGTAGGAATTGGTTTTAAATTAAATTCTATTGGCCAGTTCCGATACTAGGCTGTACTGTAATTTTAAATAACTAATTTTATAACGTATATTTTTTCAATTTACAACTTAATTTATCATAATGCCATTGAATGTACAATATTTTATGTTAATCCTTCAGGAGTATACACAAACAAATTAGATGGTTTTCCGATAGGGCTGAAGTATAATAAGTGACCACCATCACAATCGAATTACTGATATTTCTGAATAGCCTATCTAAACTACCGAATTTCATTAGAGTTATTTAAAATTACAGTATAGTATCGGAACTGGATCCGAATTAGGTTATAGTTATTTAAAGGCTGAAGTATAATAAGCGGCCACCATTACAATTGAATTATTGATATTTCTGATTAGTCTATCTAAACTACCGAATGCATGATGCATACTTATTTAAAATTACAGTATAGTGTCGGAACTGGCTAACAGAATTTCATTTATCTAAAATACTAAATAAGTATTCCCTATAGGGCTGAAATATAATCAGTGGTCACCATCAAAATCGAATTATAGATATTTCTGAATAGCTTATCTAAACTACTAAAATGACAATCCAAATTACATTATAGTTATTTAAAGGCTGAAGTATAATAAGCGGCCATAAAGTTATTGATATTTCTGATTATTACTGATTGACCATCACAATCAAGTTATTAATATTTCTGATCAGCCAACAGAATTTAATTTAAAACCAATTCCTACACTATTAACAATAGTTATTCAATCATGTGATTTGTATGCTACTTAATTTGAACTTATGTGACCAAACTGTTAACAATAGTTATTCACACATAGAAACACAACCTTTTGATTTGTATGCTACTTAGGTTATTTGAGGTTATGCGACCAATATACTCACTTCAATAAATTTTGCAAAATGAGTTCAATAACTTCAATAAATAACTATAGTTTTTTATGCACTTCAAACATCTTCAATCTCTATTAATGTAATATAAAAATTAGCACTCACACAATAATTACACGATGTTACAAAACAACACACATATTTGATAGCTGCACAAACTGTCAGTAAAACCTGGAATTAAAATAGAAAACATTTGAAACTGTGATCGTAGCGCATTCTGCTGGATACAATGTAAAACATTCCAAGATGGTCCACCCATTTAGGAGGAGTTCAGCTCCATACACACGCACACAAGAAATATAAATATAAAGATATTGAAATTAGGTAGTTTAGATAGGCTAATTAGAAATATCGATAATTTGATTGCGATGTTGGCTGCTTATTATAGTTCAGCCTTTAAATAACTATAATCTAATTCGGTTTGTCATTTTAGTAGTTTAGATAGGCTATTCAGAAATATCTATAATTCGATTGTGATGGAGGCCACTTATTATACTTCAGCCCTATCGGAAAATCATCTAATTTGTTTGTGTATACTCCTGAAGGATTAACAAAAAATATTGTACATTTAATGTCATTACGATTAATTAAGTTGTAAATTGAAAAAACATACCTGTTATAAAATAGTTTGTTTCAACTTTTTTACCTTCAGATTAAGTAAGTTTTTATTTATAACATCCTCTACATTTCACATCACTCATGTTATACTCACACACTATCGGTTGGTCGAAGCGTGATTAAATGTACATGTAATGAAGTTAGATATTGTAATAACTTTTTAATAGACATTTTTATCAAAACAGCCCAGATTGTTACAGATTAATCAAAGTTTAAAATTTTTGAATTAAAGACTTGTGTACAGGACAACGTCTGTCGGGTCTGCTAGTATTTATATATATATATATATATATATATATATTCATATCTTTACTCGTGAACTATAACTGCTACTAGTACATAAATATTTCACTAATTTCCAGGATTACTGGAGATCTGATATCAAGCACACTAATAAAACTTTAAGTAATTAAATAGAAACAGTTAGGTATTACGATTTCGGTATTTCCACTTATTGGTGTATTTTTAAGCTGTTTGAAGTAGGACTTTCAAGCATGTTAACAGGTATTGGTTGTTAAGTAATAAATGATGAATTACTAGTGTAACACCACAGTTTCGTTCACAGCCATATGAAAGTAGATTTCCACTTTATAACATCAACGTAGCTCTGAAAACCCAATCGTTGTCTCTAGGATTCTTTGCAACAATATTGCGGCTATACCTATATTCTATGAGGGGACCGTAAAGTCGCCATGCAAAAACATTTTGGCCTCTAAAAAATATTTCCTGACGCCTTGTCCCTTGTTATATAATAAAAAGTGTCAGTACTTGAATCATTAATAAAGTGCTTACAAGAAGATACCATTCTAGTAAAAGATTATACAGAATACAAGAATACATTTTTCTTGCGCTCTGGACCTATTGAATTACTTGTACACAAAAAACACAACGTAGATGTGTAGAAAACTACATTTTCTTCGAGAGTTGCATTTTTCTAATTAATTTTGAGTCTCCTCTAACTTCAGTAACGAGCTTTACATTCTAGATTTTCTTCATCTATTACGTGAAATTCAAAAAATTAGGTTGTGTAACTACAAATTGATTTTTTAAATCTGTGTAAAAACTTTATGAGCCCTCAATTTGCAATATTGACTTACGTTTTGGAAGTTTTTAGGTACTTAAACGGTAAAAGGATTATCATTTTTAAAATCTGTAATAAAACTGGTAAATAAAATATCAATAATAATAGAAATCGATAGCTAAAAATACGTGACATATTGTATAAATAATTAAGTTTACTTTAGATAGTAAAGTTATAGATACTAAAGTATCTATGTATAATACTGTATGTATTGCCATGGTAAGTATTTGTATGTTTTTCTGTCATTTGAACCAGCCTTAAAAGAATTTTCAAAACTTCCCTTGTAAGTTACTTAAAACGGCATTAAAAAAACTACATGTGATTAAATGAAATATGGTATTTTTATGATAATAAAGCTAACATTTTTCTGTAATTTATTGGCATTAATTCAAATAAAAATAGGTTATATTATTTAAGACAATGGAATAAAAACCGAAAAGTGTTTGCTTGCCCGAAGTAAAAGTTAGTTATAATTTTGCATTGTACCTCATGACTGAATTTCCGGGAGATGTATGCCCTTAAAACTCATATATATATATATATATATATATATATATATATATATATATATAAAGTTTATATACTCATATATCAATTCGAGTTAATTCTCTCTCAAAAAACAAACATTGTTTGTCAATCTTTATAAATGTTCGCACATCTTAGTGTATTTATTCGGACAAAAATAGTGTATAAATATAAACAAATAAATATTTATAAAATAATAAATTAAAAAACAGCAAAAATTACTATAATTTACAAACAAACAAGTTATGAATATAATATATCGTATAAACAAATATTCTCGATAAATGTATTACTAAGTGCTAATCTAGAGAACGTCTGAACCAATTTGTCTAATTCTTTATTTGAAATATTGGATGAAGTCCGAGAAAGGTTGTGATGAAGACAAATATAGCAGTTGTTTTCCGGACCATTATGAGTTCAGGAAAATAATTATATTGTTTATGAAAAATTAATTTAAGGTCAAATAACACTTAACAGATGTTGACCCTTTTCAGCTGAAGTTTACTAAAAGGCAGAAGCATCAGTTTACATTTTAAATTTAAAAGCTATGAAGTATACAGTGAATAAACAGCAGTGAAATGCAGGTTACAAAGATGATACTATCTATTTTTTGCCACATAGTGAACCACTGAATAATGTAAACAATCTAACATATTAGAAATAATAATCAACACTGTTTTAACTAACTACTTAGTGAAGAAAGCTGTGAATGTTTTATATTGAGGTACTTAAACTGGCTTCCATGCCATTATTTAAAAAAATTTACGCTTGTTTAAAGAAAAACAAAGGAATAACATACTTTTCCCCTCTTAAAGGAAGAACACATGTAGATATTTTTTGACCGAAGTAGTCTTTGCAATCTTAAGTATGCATACAGTTTCTTGAAATATCTTAGACGTGACGTAAATTAAAAGAACCGAAAGTAGAAATTTTTATAATTGAAGTTGGTTTTCATTGGTATATATTTTATTGATATAGGCACAGGGCAAACTCAACTATGAAACTGGAAATACCTTACACAAGAAGTAAGTTTTAACAGACTGAAAATTTACGTATTTTTTCAAAATTAGGTTTTTTGAGACCTATAAGTATATAACTTTTCATACAAAAAAACCTAAAATAAAACCAGTTAATATTGTTTATCTTTTGAATCTCTTAATCTCGGATACTGAAATAATAAGTATTTGTTTTCTATATGCCTACTTCTATGAAAAAATGTAACATCATAAACGCTTTCTTTAAGTAGGCTACTCTTCGATTTTGAGAAACGCGTGTAAAGCCGGGGGTAACGCTAGTATATACAGAGTCTTCACTAAAGGACGTCACAAACATCTGTGGATTATAGTACATATAATTTCAAACAAAAAACGTTGTATATATATATATATATATATATATATATATATATATATATATATTAGTAAAAAATATCTCGTTTAGCCTCTAGGCGCCATTTTGTTTGTTTATGAACAAAATAGTATCTCTAGAACTAAGAAAGTTACAGATTGGATGTATCCGTCAGTCAATCTAAAACAATAAAACATTTCAAGATGGTAGTCTTTCCTATGCGAGAAAAGTTTTAATTCAAATAATTCCCAACATAGACACTAACCAATAAATCTTTTACAAATACCCAATAATTATATATAACTTTTTTGCTTTTACTATGTAGATATTTTTTAAGATTTTGAGATGTCTATTGAAAGCTTAGAAAAGCAATGGTTAAATAACCGTTGTTATACTTTATAATGCAAAGAAGTTTTTTGAGTTCTTGGATTATTTACTATAACATTTGTTCGTTAGAATTTGTGTTATAACTATGGAGATTTTCAGAAGCGCACGTACGAAGTGTTAAGTAGATAATAACATAGCGGGTATAATTTTGAACACGATAATTACCATATTTCTGAATAGATTTTGACTAAACTTGGTACAGAGTCACTTCTTACTCATAAATTGGATGAGCTTGTTAGTCAGTCTTAAACGATAAATCACTTTGAGATCGTGGTCATTCGCATTTTGGGAAAAATATTATCTAGAATATTTCATAACATAGATCAAAATTGACAGTTTTATTAAAATTGGCAAACAATTTGAAGCAACATTTATTCCTATTATTATTGTTGGAAACTCTCTAGGTGTCAAGATAGTGACCGTGTTTATAAAAAAATATTAAAACGAACCGTAAGAAAATATAATTAATTAGTGTGTGTAAGAACTATAGCTTTAATACAGAGTAAAATCGGGGATAGTTTTGAAAATGTAGTTATTTTCGTTGAATATTTGTTGAACTTGCATGTTTTCAAAATGTATTACTTTTATTTATTTGATTATTGATGTACCAGGCAACGGAGTCATTAGTACTTTTTATCTGTTTATCTGAATAAAATAAGGATAAACTATTTAATTGTAAAATCTGTATCCAACAAAGTAAAAATATACCGAACACAAATCATAAAATAATAAACTTCTAATTTATATAGCTCATGTTGTTTTGACAATCTGCTGTTGTTTAAAGTGTATATATGTCAAAGCTCGTATAAAAGACGATGTACACTGCAGTAAGTTCCCACAGTTCCAGTATATACGAGTATTGTGGTAAGGAAGCTCTCAAGAGTAACTCATATGTCATTGTCTTAGGCTTACACGTTTTCTCAATCTCAGCTTTATTATTTTCTACTGAGACCAATGTTTTTTCATTCTTATTTTTGTGATAAAGTTATTCATAAGCTTCAGTCTACGTATATTTTATAGTACATCGTTATAGTTAATATTTCTACGACATGGGTATTTTAGGATAAATGTCTTCATGCAACTTATTTGGGAAGTATAAAAGAAGAAAAAAAGGTATGTTTCGTTCCTTGTGTAATAATGCAAATTAAGTCCAAAAACTAATACTCAAAACCAGGTTGCTGGTTATAAACATCCTGATAAACATTACTCTTACAATAAACAAGTTCTGTTTGATTCCATTAATAAAACTGCTGCAGGAAGAACGAAACATAGTAATGCTTAAAAAACGGTGAGTAATGGGGATTAATGAACGAACCTTGGTAAAATATGTACTACTTGGCTTAAAAGAAGTGCTTTATTTTATTCTATTCAATCAAAATATATATGAATAGGAATAAGAACACTATCAAATACTTGGTATTATCCACTGTACCCGTAAAGAATATTTGTAAGTTTTTAAAACAATATAACATGTTGTAGCTTATAAACAGACCTACGTCGTTGAGGAGGATATGAAAAATAACGAAGACATGGCGTTGCCTCGAGGTAACACCGGCCAAGCATCTGTTTCCAGAGGTAGATTTTGGTGAAAAACAGTCAGAAATTTTGATGACTTAATTAATTTAATTTAAGAAATAATAAAAAAGGTCTAGCAAACCTACGATATGGGTTATCCAAACATTTCTCTAATCCAAACATTAAGTTATAAATTAGCCCCATAGCACAGCCTTTCATACATCCTCCCATAACATACCTAAATAGCTGTTCACGTAAATCTGAAATTGATGACAACAGTCATTACCAAAATTAACAGCAATAGTCCGCTATTAGTGGCGTTGAATACTTTTTGGTGTAAACCAAATTATTTTCTCTGTAAACAAATCCAGGCTTATTGTTTGTAGTATTAATTTTTTTATTTCAATGACCGAATAGTAGTACTGAAAACAAAACAAATAATAAACACACACACACACACACACACACATATATATATATATATATATATATATATATATATACAATCTTACAAAAAAATACTTACTTATTAATAATTTGCAACTAACCTTTTATTTACAATAAATGTTCAAATTGTTCTCCCATTGCAGTTTGACAGTGAGCTAGCCGGTTGAAGTAGCCATCCTAAAACAACCCGCCATTTCTGATTGGATAAACCTTTTGAAATGCGGTTTACGGCATTCAACTCTACTAAGTGAGCTCTTTCAAATGAGGTATCACTCGACCCATGCTTTCATTTAAGATTTTCCATGTTTTCCTCTGTGGGCCGTCCCCCCATAGTTGGCATGTCATGGTAATAGCAAGGAAAAATAGTTTACATAGCCATATGACACTGCGCAAAGTTTATAGATGATATCTGCTATGGTTTGTAAAATATTAAGGCGTACCCAGACTTTTCAAACACCTTGTATTAAACTATCAAACTACTAACTTGTGAACGGTGGGACAGGGTGATTCCAGTTCATCAGTCTACATAAAATTCGAACTGGAATATTCATTAGGCATCAATTATGCAACATATCTGTTGCATGCAATATCTGTTCTCATTAGCATTGTTACCATTTTAAATCAAATTAGATGTTTATGAGAGAACAAACAACTTGACGTTAAAAAGCGTAAATCCAAACTCACATATACACTCTTTTTAGTGACCTGAAGAGATGGGAAATGTTTAAAAACGAGAATATAATAAGTAACGTTTATGGTGCAGAGTTAGGAATCCCAACGTCGATAAAAAGTCACAAAGAATGTCTAACTTAAATAATTAAGTCTCACAGTCGAGATTGTAAATATATTCGCCATCAGAAAATGGTAAAATTACTAATCTTAAATGCAAGTGGTTGTATTGTTGTGTAAATCACAAAGCATTTTAGTATGAAATGGTCTTTTTCAACGATATTTTTTCACTCATGCTATACCTTTTTCATTCTACAAAATAGAGGATTTAAACTAGAAGTTTTATTTATTAATTCGTTATGGCAGCAAGTATAGTATAGTAATTCGTTAGTATAGAATAATATATATTTCACTTTGCTTGAAATGTAATTAATGCAACCTCCAACCGTAGGAGAAGCATTTCATATAACTATATACACTGCACACTTGTATGCGCTTCGCAATTAGTAATGAATGCAGATGAAATTATACAGGTAGCTAGAAGTAATAAATGGGTGGTAAATTGTATCGCAGTAGATCAGTTAGAGATTCATTTCATACTGAACCTAATCTCTGAAGTGTGAAATTATTTTCAAAGCAATTATATGACGATCTTATAGAATAAATTTTACCTTTCATATTGCACGTGTTTGGTAAATATAAAGTTAAGAATACTTTTACGACGATGTCTTATTTTAACATAATTTTAACTCTAAATTTATATGGTAGGTATAACAGTATATTCAAAGTCTCAATATTCTTTAAAGATGAATTATAATAAACTTCGTTTCAGAAATTAGCAACTTGACACTATTCTCCGAAAATATTTCTTAACTAGCTCTGAGCTATTACTGTTTATCTAGGGAACATGGCAATATTAGTAGACGCGGCAAATGTTACACGAACGAGACGTGACAAGCTTTTAGAACAAACAGATTTGATATGGTTATAGTTATAGTCCTATAAGAAGCCATATTTTTTGCTTACTTATACATAGTCTGTTTTTTTTAAACTGTTTAAATGAATGTTAAAGAATTGCGTATTTTTTGTAAGAACTTTGCCTAACAGTTTTGATAGTTATGATTACTACATCAAAGATTTTATGTAGTTGTAAATAGCATTGTCCATTACACAGAATTGGCATTATTAAACTATCAGAATCAAAAATTGATTAGTTTATCTGAGTTTCATTACTTTAACAATTTATAAAAATAACGTTCTTTCAAAATAACGACTACCTAATCAATGCTCTCATTTTGAATAATTTCATGGTGTAAGTTCTTGTAATACCCAGCAGCGATCACTTATGGCTGGTTTATACCTTCCAGTTGAACCCACCACTGGGCACAGCAAAAACCGATGTGTCACTGAAATCTGGACAAACCTTATAGATCAGGAGCGGTACATCGCTAACAGCAAATGTCGAGAATCTGGGGTTCATGGGCAATTCGTGGGATATGACTGTTGGAGTTAGTGGGGTTTGTTCCCTAACCCCAGAGGTTCTTCCTAGCCTCAACAAGGATGTGCCCTGCCTACTTTCACTGGAGAGGCTGGTTCAGAGCCGGCCTCCCCTTCTTCCGGGGAGACATGACTTTGAGATGTAGTGCTCTAATTCTTCCCCATGGATCTCGATAGTCAGCGACCCCTACTCCCAAACTTACCCATCCTGAATATCCTGCCCGGAAGCAGCGCAAAGGTTCTTACAGGACTAAGTGCAATTTATAAGCTTCTTGTACTAAGCGAACAAAACGTGTTGTAAAATGAAACACGTAAGTTTATCTCACCTCAGTATCTCTTAATCATTCATACTCATCAGAATACTTATGTATTCTTATTTATGTATCTGTAAAAAGTTTCCATAAACCTTAAAACTTCAGGAAAAGGCAATCAATTGCCCACCATCAATAATAAACTTACAGAGATATTAATTTATAAACTTAAAAAGTAAAATTTTGAGTTATAAAACTATGGATATCACATATGCACTGGTTGGATATTTTACGAACTTCCTAAAATATATAAAGGAAGCGAGAGCATATTTGCCCGGGATACGAGAAAATAACACCGATATTGTGAAATAGTGGTTGGGTATGTGGGTTTATAATGAAGTTTATAAACTATTTCTGATCATCTGTTCTTACTATATAATGATTGTGTGATTGGTTATTAGCTTTTCATAGTCAAGTACATAGTAATAAGTATGCTCATATGGAACATATAATAATTATGGAAAATACAACTCCAAATTCGAAAATTTTGCATTTTTAATAGAGGATAAGTATTGCATGAGAGTTTTTTCTTTTTGTTTTCTTTTTTATTTTCACATTTAAATTTGTCAGCAATGTTTTACAGATGGATAGTCAGAAGGAAGGAATATAATTTAATTAAGTGTAAGATCAAAATAAGTTAAGCTAAACACGATTTAAAAAAATTGGATAAATCAACAGTGAAACTATACAGACACAATTAAAAGAAGAGAATCCTAGGTATTTAAAAACTCCGAGATATAATAAAAGAGCTAGGTGCAAAGGCAAGATGTTAGGGTGCGTTTTGAAGGTTAAAAATAAGTCGTCCCTATTGAAAAAAACGTGGCATACAATGGAATTTCCTCAATGGTTGTCGTTTGGTGTAAGCGAAAACAGCACAGAACCCTGTCTAGTATCGAAGCCCTGAAAATCACCACTTTTAACTAATGCTAAAATATTTTTGAATGACAACATTACTACGTCCTGGATGTAAAGTGAAAACACTGTAAGAATATTGTTTTACTCATAGATGATCTTGCAAGGATATCGAGAACTTAAACAAAAAAATCTTCTTATTCTGACACTTGAGTAATTTTTCAAGCAGATTAGAGGACGCCTTTATTGTGAACCCACAACGAATTAGACTCTCAGTGAAGCCTCGGTATACACCAAGAAGAACCTCTCTGCTACAGGTTGGTTTTAAAATTCTTAAAACAAAGAGTGCTAAAGTGGTGCTACTCAAGCGGTTCTTTATATGAAGTTGACAAGAGAGGGATTGTTCAAGCCAAACACCAAAGAAATTTCTATAGGGAAATGACTGTAAGTCTAAAATATCTGGTTCATGTGAGATACCTCTATTTAATGTAAAATGGAGAAAATATTTGTTAAATGTCAAGTAGAAGTCAATTATTTTTAAACCATCCACTAAAGGCAAACGGTAGGGCCGATGCTTTATACTTAAGATCGTTGCTGTCTTTTCCAGAAACCAAGACTGACACATCATCAGTGAACATACTGAAATTATAACATTGACACATAATATGAATGCCATGAATGTACAATATGAATAGTAGAGCAGAGATTATGTAGCCCTGAGGAACTCCGAGTTTCACTGATTTGTATAAAGTTGAAAATGAATAGGAGGTGTTATTTATGTGTACTTTTGTTCTCTTCCAGATAAAAAATAACGAAACTAATCGAGTGCAATTCCTCTTACCCGAATGAGGAATTGCATAATGAGAAAGTTCCCCATCACCCTCAGGAGAATAGTTATGGTTTACACAATCGAAGGCCATGGATAAGTTGCAGAATCAACCCAACGAACTTCCTCATCCCATCCATGGATCATAATAGAGTATTTGAAAAATTTTACACGATATGTAGGAAAAAATTGACATACTATTATTCAATCTCCAAAAATAAATGCATGAATATATGCTAACATAATATTCATCAATAATTATAAAATCAATACGTATTCATTCAATTTCCGGTCCATGCGAGGTTTTCAAAATAAGCACCCATGCTACCAAAGGCGACCTTCATCTAAAGCTTCTCGTCTACAGGGAATCCCAAAGTTAATTTTAATTGTTTCGTGTAATCTACCAAAAACAAAATATGAGAGTTAGAAAGGAAAAGGTGAAATTGAAATAAATTATGGTAATTCCAAATAACTAAATATAAAGCTTTACAGACTGGAATTTGGTAAAATTAATTTTTTATTAATACACTTTTATGGCACCATAATATGTTTAACTCAACATAAACATTATAACTATAAATTCTAGCTGTTATTTGACAAAGTAAACTATATAGCCCCATTGTATACTCAGTTCTGGTTTATATTGAGTGAAAGATACACTCTTGGCGTAGAGAATATGTCATTGTCTCCGGTCTGACAAGTTTTCTCAATTTGGTCACTTTGTTCCCTTAGTGAGTCCCTTCATTTTATTTAGCTCTTAAATAACAAATTTTCTCTCTTGGAACAATACATACTATAGCCATCATCTGTTTTTATTTAATTTTGCAGCACATATTATGATATAAAACGATTTCGTAGAAATAAACGTTGTTTGTACGTAAATAATAAATTTATTTTTGCTCATTAATTCTTGTTATTCTTCCATAATTCACAGAGCCGGATTTTAAAATTTTAAAAGTTTCTTGACATAAAAAAAAGTTCTTTTAAGTAACTTAACTTCATGGTTAGATTTAGCGTAGTTGTCCATATAATTAATTGGTAAGTATTGAATGCAGTGAAAAAGTTGTAGGTTTATTAACACTGTTACATTTTAAAATGTTGCTCTCAGTAATAACATTTTCCTAGTAGTTCCTGTTAAAAACAGAGGCGTTAGTCTGCTACGGTTTACAAGGGCATTTTAGCTTTCTGCGAAATAACGTATTTATAGCAAACTATTTGTAGCAATAGAGTACATAATGAACTGTAAGGAGGATGAGAGGACTTTTTATAATGAAAACGAAATAGTGTAAGATGAATGTGTCTTTAACTAAATAAAGGTAGAAAAGTCCAGAGGTAAAGGCAGAATGTCATAAAAGTTGCAGGACTCAGGACGAGAAGGAGAGTCATAAGGAAAGGAGTTATATGGGAAAGAGAGGATTGAGTTATAAAGAAAGATATGTAAGTCATAGACGAAGAAGAGTCATAAAGTATTCTTTTGTTTCAAGGGAAATAGTTATTTACACAATATTCTGTACATCTTTCATACAAAGCAGTCAGCCAGGCATACAGGCCGTGGAGCGGCTCACACGTGACCGGGACACACGATGATGTAACTTTAGCTAATTCGACTACCTGTATATTAGTAGACCAACCTGCTCCTTTCCCTCTCGTATTTCCATCTTATATCCTATTTTTCTGGTGTAAACCTTTATTTTCTTAATTCAAGACTACAACCCGTTCCTAGATTTAAGCTTCTGAGTGAACTTCGTGTGCCAGAATATTCCCCTGCCAACTTTCTCCAATTGTGTTTTCTGTATCCGTACGCCCCTCTCTCTTTTGATACCTTATTTTCAGAATTTAAACTTCGTTTTTTACTGTTTTTGTTTTTAGCTA